>NC_142441.1:66565000-66572500 GCF_059453495.1 Arachis ipaensis
GGCGCTATCTTGCACAGTTTTGTTAAAGCGAGTCTCGATGACCTGATTTTAGGCAAGCTCCCACGGGCCCCGCAGGGATTTGCAACTCGACTTACCCTACGTCGCGAGACATGCATATGATAATTATGTGCGCATATTTTAATAGGTGCGATCATACCAGCACTAATTCACCGGATCCCATCAGAACTCCGCAGTTAAACGTGCTTGGGCGAGAGTAGTACTAGGATGGGTGACCTCCTGGGAAGTCCTCGTGTTGCACCTCTTTTTTTTTTTTTTTTTTTTTTTTTTACGTCGTGCTTACCCTCGTTCTTTAAACGGCGCTATCTTGCACAGTTTTGTTAAAGCGAGTCTCAATGACCTGATTTTAGGCAAGCTCCCACGGGCCCCGCAGGGATTTGCAACTCGACTTACCCTACGTCGCGAGACATGCATATGATAATTATGTGCGCATATTTTAATAGGTGCGATCATACCAGCACTAATGCACCGGATCCCATCAGAACTCCGCAGTTAAGCGTGCTTGGGTGAGAGTAGTACTAGGATGGGTGACCTCCTGGGAAGTCCTCGTGTTGCACCTCTTTTTTTTTTTTTTTTTTTTTTTTTTTTTTTTACGTCGTGCTTACCCTCGTTCTTTAAACGGCGCTATCTTGCACAGTTTAGTTAAAGCGAGTCTCAATGACCTGATTTTAGGCAAGCTCCCACGGGCCCCGCAGGGATTTGCAACTCGACTTACCCTACGTCGCGAGACATGCATATGATAATTATGTGCGCATATTTTAATAGGTGCGATCATACCAGCACTAATGCACCGGATCCCATCAGAACTCCGCAGTTAAGCATGCTTGGGCGAGAGTAGTACTAGGATGGGTGACCTCCTTGGGCGAGAGTAGTACTAGGATGGGTGACCTCCTGGGAAGTCCTCGTGTTGCACCTCTTTTTTTTTTTTTTTTTACGTCGTGCTTACCCTCGTTCTTTAAACGGCGCTATCTTGCACAGTTTTGTTAAAGCGAGTCTCAATGACCTGATTTTAGGCAAGCTCCCACGGGCCCCGCAGGGATTTGCAACTCGACTTACCCTACGTCGCGAGACATGCATATGATAATTATGTGCGCATATTTTAATAGGTGCGATCATACCAGCACTAATTCACCAGATCCCATCAGAACTCCGCAGTTAAGCGTGCTTGGGCGAGAGTAGTACTAGGATGGGTGACCTCCTGGGAAGTCCTCGTGTTGCACCTTTTTTTTTTTTTTTTTTTTTTACGTCGTGCTTACCCTCGTTCTTTAAACGGCGCTATCTTGAATAGTTTAGCTAAAGCGAGTCTCAATGACCTCATTTTAGGCAAGCTCGCACGGGCCCCGCAGGGATTCGCAGCTCGACTTACCCTACGTCGCAAGACAAGCATATGATAATTATGTGCGCATATTATAATAGGTGCGATCATACCAGCACTAATGCACCGGATCCCATCAGAACTCCGCAGTTAAGCGTGCTTGGGCGAGAGTAGTACTAGGATGGGTGACCTCCTGGGAAGTCCTCGTGTTGCACCTCTTTTTTTTTTTTTTTTTTTTACGTCGTGCTTGCCCTCGTTCTTTAAACGGTGCTATCTTGAATAGTTTAGCTAAAGCGAGTCTCAATGACCTTATTTTAGGCAAGCTCGCACGGGCCCGCAGGGATTCGCAGATCGACTTACCCTACGTCGCAAGACATGCATATGATAATTATGTGCGCATATTTTAATAGGTGCGATCATACCAGCACTAATGCACCGGATCCCATCAGAACTCCGCAGTTAAGCGTGCTTGGGCGAGAGTAGTACTAGGATGGGTGACCTCCTGGGAAGTCCTCGTGTTGCACCTCTTTTTTTTTTTTACGTCGTGCTTACCCTCGTTCTTTAAACGGCGCTATCTTGCACAGTTTTGTTAAAGCGAGTCTCAATGACCTGATTTTAGGCAAGCTCCCACGGGCCCCGCAGGGATTTGCAACTCGACTTACCCTACGTCGCGAGACATGCATATGATAATTATGTGCGCATATTTTAATAGGTGCGATCATACCAGCACTAATTCACCGGATCCCATCAGAACTCCGCAATTAAACGTGCTTGGGCGAGAGTAGTACTAGGATGGGTGACCTCCTGGGAAGTCCTCGTGTTGCACCTCTTTTTTTTTTTTTTTTTTTTTTTTTTTTTTTTTTTTTTTTTTTTTTTTTTTTTTTTTTTTTTTTTTTTACGTCGTGCTTACCCTCGTTCTTTAAACGGCGCTATCTTGCACAGTTTTGTTAAAGCGAGTCTCAATGACCTGATTTTAGGCAAGCTCCCACGGGCCCCGCAGGGATTTGCAACTCGACTTACCCTACGTCGCGAGACATGCATATGATAATTATGTGCGCATATTTTAATAGGTGCGATCATACCAGCACTAATTCACCGGATCCCATCAGAACTCCGCAGTTAAACGTGCTTGGGCGAGAGTAGTACTAGGATGGGTGACCTCCTGGGAAGTCCTCGTGTTGATCCTTTTTTTTTTTTTTTTTTTTTTTTTTTTTTTTTTTTTTTTTTTTTTTTTTTTTTTTTTTACGTCGTGCTTGCCCTCGTTCTTTAAACGGCGCTATCTTGAAGAGTTTAGCTAAAGCGAGTCTCAATGACCTTATTTTAGGCAAGCTCGCACGGGCCCGCAGGGATTCGCAGCTCGACTTACCCTACGTCGCAAGACATGCATATGATAATTATGTGCGCATATTATAATAGGTGCGATCATACCAGCACTAATGCAAAGGATCCCATCAGAACTCCGCAGTTAAGCGTGCTTGGGCGAGAGTAGTACTAGGATGGGTGACCTCCTGGGAAGTCCTCGTGTTGCACCTCTTTTTTTTTTTTTTTTACGTCGTGCTTACCCTCGTTCTTTAAACGGCGCTATCTTGCACAGTTTAGTTAAAGCGAGTCTCAATGACCTTATTTTAGGCAAGCTCCCACGGGCCCCGCAGGGATTTGCAACTCGACTTACCCTACGTCGCGAGACATGCATATGATAATTATGTGCGCATATTTTAATAGGTGCGATCATACCAGCACTAATGCACCGGATCCCATCAGAACTCCGCAGTTAAGCATGCTTGGGCGAGAGTAGTACTAGGATGGGTGACCTCCTGGGAAGTCCTCGTGTTGCACCTCTTTTTTTTTTTTACGTCGTGCTTACCCTCGTTCTTTAAACGGCGCTATCTTGCACAGTTTTGTTAAAGCGAGTCTCGATGACCTGATTTTAGGCAAGCTCCCACGGGCCCCGCAGGGATTTGCAACTCGACTTACCCTACGTCGCGAGACATGCATATGATAATTATGTGCGCATATTTTAATAGGTGCGATCATACCAGCACTAATTCACCGGATCCCATCAGAACTCCGCAGTTAAACGTGCTTGGGCGAGAGTAGTACTAGGATGGGTGACCTCCTGGGAAGTCCTCGTGTTGCACCTCTTTTTTTTTTTTTTTTTTTTTTTTTTACGTCGTGCTTACCCTCGTTCTTTAAACGGCGCTATCTTGCACAGTTTTGTTAAAGCGAGTCTCAATGACCTGATTTTAGGCAAGCTCCCACGGGCCCCGCAGGGATTTGCAACTCGACTTACCCTACGTCGCGAGACATGCATATGATAATTATGTGCGCATATTTTAATAGGTGCGATCATACCAGCACTAATGCACCGGATCCCATCAGAACTCCGCAGTTAAGCGTGCTTGGGTGAGAGTAGTACTAGGATGGGTGACCTCCTGGGAAGTCCTCGTGTTGCACCTCTTTTTTTTTTTTTTTTTTTTTTTTTTTTTTTACGTCGTGCTTACCCTCGTTCTTTAAACGGCGCTATCTTGCACAGTTTAGTTAAAGCGAGTCTCAATGACCTGATTTTAGGCAAGCTCCCACGGGCCCCGCAGGGATTTGCAACTCGACTTACCCTACGTCGCGAGACATGCATATGATAATTATGTGCGCATATTTTAATAGGTGCGATCATACCAGCACTAATGCACCGGATCCCATCAGAACTCCGCAGTTAAGCATGCTTGGGCGAGAGTAGTACTAGGATGGGTGACCTCCTTGGGCGAGAGTAGTACTAGGATGGGTGACCTCCTGGGAAGTCCTCGTGTTGCACCTCTTTTTTTTTTTTTTTTACGTCGTGCTTACCCTCGTTCTTTAAACGGCGCTATCTTGCACAGTTTTGTTAAAGCGAGTCTCAATGACCTGATTTTAGGCAAGCTCCCACGGGCCCCGCAGGGATTTGCAACTCGACTTACCCTACGTCGCGAGACATGCATATGATAATTATGTGCGCATATTTTAATAGGTGCGATCATACCAGCACTAATTCACCAGATCCCATCAGAACTCCGCAGTTAAGCGTGCTTGGGCGAGAGTAGTACTAGGATGGGTGACCTCCTGGGAAGTCCTCGTGTTGCACCTTTTTTTTTTTTTTTTTTTTTACGTCGTGCTTACCCTCGTTCTTTAAACGGCGCTATCTTGAATAGTTTAGCTAAAGCGAGTCTCAATGACCTCATTTTAGGCAAGCTCGCACGGGCCCCGCAGGGATTCGCAGCTCGACTTACCCTACGTCGCAAGACAAGCATATGATAATTATGTGCGCATATTATAATAGGTGCGATCATACCAGCACTAATGCACCGGATCCCATCAGAACTCCGCAGTTAAGCGTGCTTGGGCGAGAGTAGTACTAGGATGGGTGACCTCCTGGGAAGTCCTCGTGTTGCACCTCTTTTTTTTTTTTTTTTTTTTACGTCGTGCTTGCCCTCGTTCTTTAAACGGTGCTATCTTGAATAGTTTAGCTAAAGCGAGTCTCAATGACCTTATTTTAGGCAAGCTCGCACGGGCCCGCAGGGATTCGCAGCTCGACTTACCCTACGTCGCAAGACATGCATATGATAATTATGTGCGCATATTATAATAGGTGTGATCATACCAGCACTAATGCAACGGATCCCATCAGAACTCCGCAGTTAAGCGTGCTTGGGCGAGAGTAGTACTAGGATGGGTGACTTCCTGGGAAGTCCTCGTGTTGCACCTCTTTTTTTTTTTTTTTTTTTTTTACGTCGTGCTTACCCTCGTTCTTTAAACGGCGCTATCTTGCACAGTTTTGTTAAAGCGAGTCTCAATGACCTGATTTTAGGCAAGCTCCCACGGGCCCCGCAGGGATTTGCAACTCGACTTACCCTACGTCGCGAGACATGCATATGATAATTATGTGCGCATATTTTAATAGGTGCGATCATACCAGCTATAATTCACCGGATCCCATCAGAACTCCGCAGTTAAACGTGCTTGGGCGAGAGTAGTACTAGGATGGGTGACCTCCTGGGAAGTCCTCGTGTTGCACCTATTTTTTTTTTTTTTTTTTTTTACGTCGTGCTTACCCTCGTTCTTTAAACGGCGCTATCTTGCACAGTTTTGTTAAAGCGAGTCTCAATGACCTGATTTTAGGCTAGCTCCCACGGGCCCCGCAGGGATTTGCAACTCGACTTACCCTACGTCGCGAGACATGCATATGATAATTATGTGCGCATATTTTAATAGGTGCGATCATACCAGCACTAATGCACCGGATCCCATCAGAACTCCGCAGTTAAGCGTGCTTGGGCGAGAGTAGTACTAGGATGGGTGACCTCCTGGGAAGTCCTCGTGTTGCACCTCTTTTTTTTTTTTTTTTTTTTTTTACGTCGTGCTTACCCTCGTTCTTTAAACGGCGCTATCTTGCACAGTTTTGTTAAAGCGAGTCTCAATGACCTGATTTTAGGCAAGCTCCCACGGGCCCCGCAGGGATTTGCAACTCGACTTACCCTACGTCGCGAGACATGCATATGATAATTATGTGCGCATATTTTAATAGGTGCGATCATAACAGCACTAATTCACCAGATCCCATCAGAACTCCGCAGTTAAGCGTGCTTGGGCGAGAGTAGTACTAGGATGGGTGACCTCCTGGGAAGTCCTCGTGTTGCACCTCTTTTTTTTTTTTTTTTTTTTTACGTCGTGCTTACCCTCGTTCTTTAAACGGCGCTATCTTGAATAGTTTAGCTAAAGCGAGTCTCAATGACCTCATTTTAGGCAAGCTCGCACGGGCCCCGCAGGGATTCGCAGCTCGACTTACCCTACGTCGCAAGACATGCATATGATAATTATGTGCGCATATTATAATAGGTGCGATCATACCAGCACTAATGCACCGGATCCCATCAGAACTCCGCAGTTAAGCGTGCTTGGGCGAGAGTAGTACTAGGATGGGTGACCTCCTGGGAAGTCCTCGTGTTGCACCTCTTTTTTTTTTTTTTTTTTTTACGTCGTGCTTGCCCTCGTTCTTTAAACGGTGCTATCTTGAACAGTTTAGCTAAAGCGAGTCTCAATGACCTTATTTTAGGCAAGCTCGCACGGGCCCGCAGGGATTCGCAGCTCGACTTACCCTACGTCGCAAGACATGCATATGATAATTATGTGCGCATATTATAATAGGTGTGATCATACCAGCACTAATGCAACGGATCCCATCAGAACTCCGCAGTTAAGCGTGCTTGGGCGAGAGTAGTACTAGGATGGGTGACTTCCTGGGAAGTCCTCGTGTTGCACCTCTTTTTTTTTTTTTTTTTTTTTTACGTCGTGCTTACCCTCGTTCTTTAAACGGCGCTATCTTGCACAGTTTTGTTAAAGCGAGTCTCAATGACCTGATTTTAGGCAAGCTCCCACGGGCCCCGCAGGGATTTGCAACTCGACTTACCCTACGTCGCGAGACATGCATATGATAATTATGTGCGCATATTTTAATAGGTGCGATCATACCAGCTATAATTCACCGGATCCCATCAGAACTCCGCAGTTAAACGTGCTTGGGCGAGAGTAGTACTAGGATGGGTGACCTCCTGGGAAGTCCTCGTGTTGCACCTATTTTTTTTTTTTTTTTTTTTTTACGTCGTGCTTACCCTCGTTCTTTAAACGGCGCTATCTTGCACAGTTTTGTTAAAGCGAGTCTCAATGACCTGATTTTAGGCTAGCTCCCACGGGCCCCGCAGGGATTTGCAACTCGACTTACCCTACGTCGCGAGACATGCATATGATAATTATGTGCGCATATTTTAATAGGTGCGATCATACCAGCACTAATGCACCGGATCCCATCAGAACTCCGCAGTTAAGCGTGCTTGGGCGAGAGTAGTACTAGGATGGGTGACCTCCTGGGAAGTCCTCGTGTTGCACCTCTTTTTTTTTTTTTTTTTTTTTTTACGTCGTGCTTACCCTCGTTCTTTAAACGGCGCTATCTTGCACAGTTTAGTTAAAGCGAGTCTCAATGACCTGATTTTAGGCAAGCTCCCACGGGCCCCGCAGGGATTTGCAACTCGACTTACCCTACGTCGCGAGACATGCATATGATAATTATGTGCGCATATTTTAATAGGTGCGATCATAACAGCACTAATGCACCGGATCCCATCAGAACTCCGCAGTTAAGC
>NC_142441.1:66575000-66700000 GCF_059453495.1 Arachis ipaensis
TATGTGCGCATATTTTAATAGGTGCGATCATACCAGCACTAATTCACCGGATCCCATCAGAACTCCGCAGTTAAACGTGCTTGGGCGAGAGTAGTACTAGGATGGGTGACCTCCTGGGAAGTCCTCGTGTTGCACCTCTTTTTTTTTTTTTTTTTTTTTTTTTTTTTTTTTTTTTTTTTTTTTTTTTTTTTTTTTTTTTTTTTTTACGTCGTGCTTACCCTCGTTCTTTAAACGGCGCTATCTTGCACAGTTTTGTTAAAGCGAGTCTCAATGACCTGATTCTAGGCAAGCTCCCACGGGCCCCGCAAGGATTTGCAACTCGACTTACCCTACGTCGCGAGACATGCATATGTTAATTATGTGCGCATATTTTAATAGGTGCGATCATACCAGCACTAATTCACCGGATCCCATCAGAACTCCGCAGTTAAACGTGCTTGGGCGAGAGTAGTACTAGGATGGGTGACCTCCTGGGAAGTCCTCGTGTTGCACCTCTTTTTTTTTTTTTTTTTTTTTTTTACGTCGTTCTTACCCTCGTTCTTTAAACGGCGCTATCTTGAATAGTTTAGCTAAAGCGAGTCTCAATGACCTCATTTTAGGCAAGCTCGCACGGGCCCCGCAGGGATTCGCAGCTCGACTTACCCTACGTCGCAAGACATGCATATGATAATTATGTGCGCATATTATAATAGGTGTGATCATACCAGCACTAATGCACCGGATCCCATCAGAACTCCGCAGTTAAGCGTGCTTGGGCGAGAGTAGTACTAGGATGGGTGACCTCCTGGGAAGTCCTCGTGTTGCACCTCTTTTTTTTTTTTTTTTTTTTTTTTTTTTTTTTTACGTCGTGCTTACCCTCGTTCTTTAAACGGCGCTATGTTGAATAGTTTAGCTAAAGCGAGTCTCAATGACCTCATTTTAGGCAAGCTCGCACGGGCCCCGCAGGGATTCGCAGCTCGACTTACCCTACGTCGCAAGACATGCATATCATAATTATGTGCGCATATTATAATAGGTGCGATCATACCAGCACTAATGCACCGGATCCCATCAGAACTCCGCAGTTAAGCGTGCTTGGGCGAGAGTAGTACTAGGATGGGTGACCTCCTGGGAAGTCCTCGTGTTGCACCTCTTTTTTTTTTTTTTTTTTTACGTCGTGCTTGCCCTCGTTCTTTAAACGGTGCTATCTTGAATAGTTTAGCTAAAGCGAGTCTCAATGACCTTATTTTAGGCAAGCTCGCACGGGCCCGCAGGGATTCGCAGCTCGACTTACCCTACGTCGCAAGACATGCATATGATAATTATGTGCGCATATTATAATAGGTGTGATCATACCAGCACTAATGCAACGGATCCCATCAGAACTCCGCAGTTAAGCGTGCTTGGGCGAGAGTAGTACTAGGATGGGTGACTTCCTGGGAAGTCCTCGTGTTTCACCTCTTTTTTTTTTTTTTTTTTTTTTTTACGTCGTGCTTACCCTCGTTCTTTAAACGGCGCTATCTTGCACAGTTTTGTTAAAGCGAGTCTCAATGACCTGATTTTAGGCAAGCTCCCACGGGCCCCGCAGGGATTTGCAACTCGACTTACCCTACGTCGCGAGACATGCATATGATAATTATGTGCGCATATTTTAATAGGTGCGATCATACCAGCACTAATGCACCGGATCCCATCAGAACTCCGCAGTTAAGCGTGTTTGGGCGAGAGTAGTACTAGGATGGGTGACCTCCTGGGAAGTCCTCGTGTTGCACCTCTTTTTTTTTTTTTTTTTTTTTTACGTCGTGCTTACCCTCGTTCTTTAAACGGCGCTATCTTGCACAGTTTAGTTAAAGCGAGTCTCAATGACCTGATTTTAGGCAAGCTCCCACGGGCCCCGCAGGGATTTGCAACTCGACTTACCCTACGTCGCGAGACATGCATATGATAATTATGTGCGCATATTTTAATAGGAGCGATCATAACAGCACTAATGCACCGGATCCCATCAGAACTCCGCAGTTAAGCGTGCTTGGGCGAGAGTAGTACTAGGATGGGTGACCTCCTGGGAAGTCCTCGTGTTGCACCTCATTTTTTTTTTTTTTTTTTTTTTTTTTTTTTTTTTACGTCGTGCTTACCCTCGTTCTTTAAACGGCGCTATCTTGCACAGTTTTGTTAAAGCGAGTCTCAATGACCTGATTTTAGGCAAGCTCCCACGGGCCCCGCAGGGATTTGCAACTTGACTTACCCTACGTCGCGAGACATGCATATGATAATTATGTGCGCATATTTTAATAGGTGCGATCATACCAGCTATAATTCACCGGATCCCATCAGAACTCCGCAGTTAAACGTGCTTGGGCGAGAGTAGTACTAGGATGGGTGACCTCCTGGGAAGTCCTCGTGTTGCACCTCATTTTTTTTTTTTTTTTTTTTTTTTTTTTTTTTTTTACGTCGTGCTTACCCTCGTTCTTTAAACGGCGCTATCTTGCACAGTTTTGTTAAAGCGAGTCTCAATGACCTGATTTTAGGCAAGCTCCCACGGGCCCCGCAGGGATTTGCAACTTGACTTACCCTACGTCGCGAGACATGCATATGATAATTATGTGCGCATATTTTAATAGGTGCGATCATACCAGCTATAATTCACCGGATCCCATCAGAACTCCGCAGTTAAACGTGCTTGGGCGAGAGTAGTACTAGGATGGGTGACCTCCTGGGAAGTCCTCGTGTTGCACCTCTTTTTTTTTTTTTTTTTTTTTTTTTTTTTTTTTTTTTTTTTTTTTTTACGTCGTGCTTACCCTCGTTCTTTAAACGGCGCTATCTTGCACAGTTTTGTTAAAGCGAGTCTCAATGACCTGATTTTAGGCAAGCTCCCACGGGCCCCGCAGGGATTTGCAACTCGACTTACCCTACGTCGCGAGACATGCATATGATAATTATGTGCGCATATTTTAATAGGTGCGATCATACCAGCACTAATGCACCGGATCCCATCAGAACTCCGCAGTTAAGCGTGCTTCGGCGAGAGTAGTACTAGGATGGGTGACCTCCTGGGAAGTCCTCGTGTTGCACCTCTTTTTTTTTTTTTTTTTTTTTTTACGTCGTGCTTACCCTCGTTCTTTAAACGGCGCTATCTTGAATAGTTTAGCTAAAGCGAGTCTCAATGACCTCATTTTAGGCAAGCTCGCACGGGCCCCGCAGGGATTCGCAGCTCGACTTACCCTACGTCGCAAGACATGCATATGATAATTATGTGCGCATATTATAATAGGTGCGATCATACCAGCACTAATGCACCGGATCCCATCAGAACTCCGCAGTTAAGCGTGCTTGGGCGAGAGTACTACTAGGATGGGTGACCTCCTGGGAAGTCCTCGTGTTGCACCTCTTTTTTTTTTTTTTTTTTTTACGTCGTGCTTGCCCTCGTTCTTTAAACGGTGCTATCTTGAATAGTTTAGCTAAAGCGAGTCTCAATGACCTTATTTTAGGCAAGCTCGCACGGGCCCGCAGGGATTCGCAGCTCGACTTACCCTACGTCGCAAGACATGCATATGATAATTATGTGCGCATATTATAATAGGTGTGATCATACCAGCACTAATGCAACGGATCCCATCAGAACTCCGCAGTTAAGCGTGCTTGGGCGAGAGTAGTACTAGGATGGGTGACTTCCTGGGAAGTCCTCGTGTTTCACCTCTTTTTTTTTTTTTTTTTTTTTTTTTTTTTTTTTTACGTCGTGCTTACCCTCGTTCTTTAAACGGCGCTATCTTGCACAGTTTTGATAAAGCGAGTCTCAATGACCTGATTTTAGGCAAGCTCCCACGGGCCCCGCAGGGATTTGCAACTCGACTTACCCTACGTCGCGAGACATGCATATGATAATTATGTGCGCATATTTTAATAGGTGCGATCATACCAGCTATAATTCACCGGATCCCATCAGAACTCCGCAGTTAAACGTGCTTGGGCGAGAGTAGTACTAGGATGGGTGACCTCCTGGGAAGTCCTCGTGTTGCACCTCTTTTTTTTTTTTTTTTTTTTTTTTTTTTTTTTTTTTTTTTTTTTTTTTTTTACGTCGTGCTTACCCTCGTTCTTTAAACGGCGCTATCTTGCACAGTTTTGTTAAAGCGAGTCTCAATGACCTGATTTTAGGCAAGCTCCCACGGGCCCCGCAGGGATTTGCAACTCGACTTACCCTACGTCGCGAGACATGCATATGATAATTATGTGCGCATATTTTAATAGGTGCGATCATACCAGCACTAATGCACCGGATCCCATCAGAACTCCGCAGTTAAGCGTGCTTGGGCGAGAGTAGTACTAGGATGGGTGACCTCCTGGGAAGTCCTCGTGTTGCACCTCTTTTTTTTTTTTTTTTTTTTTTACGTCGTGCTTACCCTCGTTCTTTAAACGGCGCTATCTTGCACAGTTTAGTTAAAGCGAGTCTCAATGACCTGATTTTAGGCAAGCTCCCACGGGCCCCGCAGGGATTTGCAACTCGACTTACCCTACGTCGCGAGACATGCATATGATAATTATGTGCGCATATTTTAATAGGTGCGATCATAACAGCACTAATGCACCGGATCCCATCAGAACTCCGCAGTTAAGCGTGCTTGGGCGAGAGTAGTACTAGGATGGGTGACCTCCTGGGAAGTCCTCGTGTTGCACCTCTTTTTTTTTTTTTTTTTTTTTTTTTTTTTTTTTTTTTTTACGTCGTGCTTACCCTCGTTCTTTAAACGGCGCTATCTTGCACAGTTTTGTTAAAGCGAGTCTCAATGACCTGATTTTAGGCAAGCTCCCACGGGCCCCGCAGGGATTTGCAACTCGACTTACCCTACGTCGCGAGACATGCATATGATAATTATGTGCGCATATTTTAATAGGTGCGATCATACCAGCACTAATTCACCAGATCCCATCAGAACTCCGCAGTTAAGCATGCTTGGGCGAGAGTAGTACTAGGATGGGTGACCTCCTGGGAAGTCCTCGTGTTGCACCTCTTTTTTTTTTTTTTTTTTTTTTTTACGTCGTGCTTACCCTCGTTCTTTAAACGGCGCTATCTTGCACAGTTTTGTTAAAGCGAGTCTCAATGACCTGATTCTAGGCAAGCTCCCACGGGCCCCACAAGGATTTGCAACTCGACTTACCCTACGTCGCGAGACATGCATATGTTAATTATGTGCGCATATTATAATAGGTGCGATCATACCAGCACTAATTCACCGGATCCCATCAGAACTCCGCAGTTAAACGTGCTTGGGCGAGAGTAGTACTAGGATGGGTGACCTCCTGGGAAGTCCTCGTGTTGCACCTCTTTTTTTTTTTTTTTTTTTTTTTTTTTTTTTTTACGTCGTGCTTACCCTCGTTCTTTAAACGGCGCTATCTTGCACAGTTTTGTTAAAGCGAGTCTCAATGACCTGATTTTAGGCAAGCTCCCACGGGCCCCGCAGGGATTTGCAACTTGACTTACCCTACGTCGCGAGACATGCATATGATAATTATGTGCGCATATTTTAATAGGTGCGATCATACCAGCTATAATTCACCGGATCCCATCAGAACTCCGCAGTTAAACGTGCTTGGGCGAGAGTAGTACTAGGATGGGTGACCTCCTGGGAAGTCCTCGTGTTGCACCTCTTTTTTTTTTTTTTTTTTTTTTTTTTTTTTTTTTTTTTTTTTTTTTTTTTTTTTTTTTTTTACGTCGTGCTTACCCTCGTTCTTTAAACGGCGCTATCTTGCACAGTTTTGTTAAAGCGAGTCTCAATGACCTGATTTTAGGCAAGCTCCCACGGGCCCCGCAGGGATTTGCAACTCGACTTACCCTACGTCGCGAGACATGCATATGATAATTATGTGCGCATATTTTAATAGGTGCGATCATACCAGCACTAATGCACCGGATCCCATCAGAACTCCGCAGTTAAGCGTGCTTCGGCGAGAGTAGTACTAGGATGGGTGACCTCCTGGGAAGTCCTCGTGTTGCACCTCTTTTTTTTTTTTTTTTTTTTTTTTTTTTTTTTTTTTTTTTTTTTTTTTTTACGTCGTGCTTACCCTCGTTCTTTAAACGGCGCTATCTTGAATAGTTTAGCTAAAGCGAGTCTCAATGACCTCATTTTAGGCAAGCTCGCACGGGCCCCGCAGGGATTCGCAGCTCGACTTACCCTACGTCGCAAGACATGCATATGATAATTATGTGCGCATATTATAATAGGTGCGATCATACCAGCACTAATGCACCGGATCCCATCAGAACTCCGCAGTTAAGCGTGCTTGGGCGAGAGTACTACTAGGATGGGTGACCTCCTGGGAAGTCCTCGTGTTGCACCTCTTTTTTTTTTTTTTTTTTACGTCGTGCTTGCCCTCGTTCTTTAAACGGTGCTATCTTGAATAGTTTAGCTAAAGCGAGTCTCAATGACCTTATTTTAGGCAAGCTCGCACGGGCCCGCAGGGATTCGCAGCTCGACTTACCCTACGTCGCAAGACATGCATATGATAATTATGTGCGCATATTATAATAGGTGTGATCATACCAGCACTAATGCAACGGATCCCATCAGAACTCCGCAGTTAAGCGTGCTTGGGCGAGAGTAGTACTAGGATGGGTGACTTCCTGGGAAGTCCTCGTGTTTCACCTCTTTTTTTTTTTTTTTTTTTTTTTTTTTTTTACGTCGTGCTTACCCTCGTTCTTTAAACGGCGCTATCTTGCACAGTTTTGTTAAAGCGAGTCTCAATGACCTGATTTTAGGCAAGCTCCCACGGGCCCCGCAGGGATTTGCAACTCGACTTACCCTACGTCACGAGACATGCGTATGATAATTATGTGCGCATATTTTAATAGGTGCGATCATACCAGCTATAATTCACCGGATCCCATCAGAACTCCGCAGTTAAACGTGCTTGGGCGAGAGTAGTACTAGGATGGGTGACCTCCTGGGAAGTCCTCGTGTTGCACCTCTTTTTTTTTTTTTTTTTTTTTTTTTTTTTTTTTTTTTTTTTTTTTTTTTTTTTTTTACGTCGTGCTTACCCTCGTTCTTTAAACGGCGCTATCTTGCACAGTTTTGTTAAAGCGAGTCTCAATGACCTGATTTTAGGCAAGCTCCCACGGGCCCCGCAGGGATTTGCAACTCGACTTACCCTACGTCGCGAGACATGCATATGATAATTATGTGCGCATATTTTAATAGGTGCGATCATACCAGCACTAATGCACCGGATCCCATCAGAACTCCGCAGTTAAGCGTGCTTGGGCGAGAGTAGTACTAGGATGGGTGACCTCCTGGGAAGTCCTCGTGTTGCACCTCTTTTTTTTTTTTTTTTTTTTTTTACGTCGTGCTTACCCTCGTTCTTTAAACGGCGCTATCTTGCACAGTTTAGTTAAAGCGAGTCTCAATGACCTGATTTTAGGCAAGCTCCCACGAGCCCCGCAGGGATTTGCAACTCGACTTACCCTACGTCGCGAGACATGCATATGATAATTATGTGCGCATATTTTAATAGGTGCGATCATAACAGCACTAATGCACCGGATCCCATCAGAACTCCGCAGTTAAGCGTGCTTGGGCGAGAGTAGTACTAGGATGGGTGACCTCCTGGGAAGTCCTCGTGTTGCACCTCTTTTTTTTTTTTTTTTTTTTTTTTTTTTTTTTTTTTTTTTTTTTTTTTTTACGTCGTGCTTACCCTCGTTCTTTAAACGGCGCTATCTTGCACAGTTTTGTTAAAGCGAGTCTCAATGACCTGATTTTAGGCAAGCTCCCACGGGCCCCGCAGGGATTTGCAACTCGACTTACCCTACGTCGCGAGACATGCATATGATAATTATGTGCGCATATTTTAATAGGTGCGATCATACCAGCACTAATTCACCAGATCCCATCAGAACTCCGCAGTTAAGCATGCTTGGGCGAGAGTAGTACTAGGATGGGTGACCTCCTGGGAAGTCCTCGTGTTGCACCTCTTTTTTTTTTTTTTTTTTTTTTTTACGTCGTGCTTACCCTCGTTCTTTAAACGGCGCTATCTTGCACAGTTTTGTTAAAGCGAGTCTCAATGACCTGATTCTAGGCAAGCTCCCACGGGCCCCGCAAGGATTTGCAACTCGACTTACCCTACGTCGCGAGACATGCATATGTTAATTATGTGCGCATATTTTAATAGGTGCGATCATACCAGCACTAATTCACCGGATCCCATCAGAACTCCGCAGTTAAACGTGCTTGGGCGAGAGTAGTACTAGGATGGGTGACCTCCTGGGAAGTCCTCGTGTTGCACCTCTTTTTTTTTTTTTTTTTTTTTTTTTTTTACGTCGTTCTTACCCTCGTTCTTTAAACGGCGCTATCTTGAATAGTTTAGCTAAAGCGAGTCTCAATGACCTCATTTTAGGCAAGCTCGCACGGGCCCCGCAGGGATTCGCAGCTCGACTTACCCTACGTCGCAAGACATGCATATGATAATTATGTGCGCATATTATAATAGGTGCGATCATACCAGCACTAATGCACCGGATCCCATCAGAACTCCGCAGTTAAGCGTGCTTGGGCGAGAGTAGTACTAGGATGGGTGACCTCCTGGGAAGTCCTCGTGTTGCACCTCTTTTTTTTTTTTTTTTTTTACGTCGTGCTTGCCCTCGTTCTTTAAACGGTGCTATCTTGAATAGTTTAGCTAAAGCGAGTCTCAATGACCTTATTTTAGGCAAGCTCGCACGGGCCCGCAGGGATTCGCAGCTCGACTTACCCTACGTCGCAAGACATGCATATGATAATTATGTGCGCATATTATAATAGGTGTGATCATACCAGCACTAATGCAACGGATCCCATCAGAACTCCGCAGTTAAGCGTGCTTGGGCGAGAGTAGTACTAGGATGGGTGACTTCCTGGGAAGTCCTCGTGTTGCACCTCTTTTTTTTTTTTTTTTTTTTTTTACGTCGTGCTTACCCTCGTTCTTTAAACGGCGCTATCTTGCACAGTTTAGTTAAAGCGAGTCTCAATGACCTGATTTTAGGCAAGCTCCCACGGGCCCCGCAGGGATTTGCAACTCGACTTACCCTACGTCGCGAGACATGCATATGATAATTATGTGCGCATATTTTAATAGGTGCGATCATACCAGCACTAATGCACCGGATCCCATCAGAACTCCGCAGTTAAGCGTGCTTGGGCGAGAGTAGTACTAGGATGGGTGACCTCCTGGGAAGTCCTCGTGTTGCACCTCTTTTTTTTTTTTTTTTTTTTTTTACGTCGTGCTTACCCTCGTTCTTTAAACGGCGCTATCTTGCACAGTTTTGTTAAAGCGAGTCTCAATGACCTGATTCTAGGCAAGCTCCCACGGGCCCCGCAAGGATTTGCAACTCGACTTACCCTACGTCGCGAGACATGCATATGTTAATTATGTGCGCATATTTTAATAGGTGCGATCATACCAGCACTAATTCACCGGATCCCATCAGAACTCCGCAGTTAAACGTGCTTGGGCGAGAGTAGTACTAGGATGGGTGACCTCCTGGGAAGTCCTCGTGTTGCACCTCTTTTTTTTTTTTTTTTTTTTACGTCGTTCTTACCCTCGTTCTTTAAACGGCGCTATCTTGAATAGTTTAGCTAAAGCGAGTCTCAATGACCTCATTTTAGGCAAGCTCGCACGGGCCCCGCAGGGATTCGCAGCTCGACTTACCCTACGTCGCAAGACATGCATATGATAATTATGTGCGCATATTATAATAGGTGTGATCATACCAGCACTAATGCAACGGATCCCATCAGAACTCCGCAGTTAAGCGTGCTTGGGCGAGAGTAGTACTAGGATGGGTGACTTCCTGGGAAGTCCTCGTGTTGCACCTCTTTTTTTTTTTTTTTTTTTTTACGTCGTGCTTACCCTCGTTCTTTAAACGGCGCTATCTTGCACAGTTTAGTTAAAGCGAGTCTCAATGACCTGATTTTAGGCAAGCTCCCACGGGCCCCGCAGGGATTTGCAACTCGACTTACCCTACGTCGCGAGACATGCATATGATAATTATGTGCGCATATTTTAATAGGTGCGATCATACCAGCACTAATGCACCGGATCCCATCAGAACTCCGCAGTTAAGCGTGCTTGGGCGAGAGTAGTACTAGGATGGGTGACCTCCTGGGAAGTCCTCGTGTTGCACCTCTTTTTTTTTTTTTTTTTTTTTTTACGTCGTGCTTACCCTCGTTCTTTAAACGGCGCTATCTTGCACAGTTTTGTTAAAGCGAGTCTCAATGACCTGATTCTAGGCAAGCTCCCACGGGCCCCGCAAGGATTTGCAACTCGACTTACCCTACGTCGCGAGACATGCATATGTTAATTATGTGCGCATATTTTAATAGGTGCGATCATACCAGCACTAATTCACCGGATCCCATCAGAACTCCGCAGTTAAACGTGCTTGGGCGAGAGTAGTACTAGGATGGGTGACCTCCTGGGAAGTCCTCGTGTTGCACCTCTTTTTTTTTTTTTTTTTTTTTTTTTTTTTTTTTTTTTTTTTTTTTTTTTTTTTTTTACGTCGTGCTTACCCTCGTTCTTTAAACGGCGCTATCTTGCACAGTTTTGTTAAAGCGAGTCTCAATGACCTGATTTTAGGCAAGCTCCCACGGGCCCCGCAGGGATTTGCAACTCGACTTACCCTACGTCGCGAGACATGCATATGATAATTATGTGCGCATATTTTAATAGGTGCGATCATACCAGCACTAATTCACCAGATCCCATCAGAACTCCGCAGTTAAGCATGCTTGGGCGAGAGTAGTACTAGGATGGGTGACCTCCTGGGAAGTCCTCGTGTTGCACCTCTTTTTTTTTTTTTTTTTTTTTACGTCGTGCTTACCCTCGTTCTTTAAACGGCGCTATCTTGCACAGTTTTGTTAAAGCGAGTCTCAATGACCTGATTCTAGGCAAGCTCCCACGGGCCCCGCAAGGATTTGCAACTCGACTTACCCTACGTCGCGAGACATGCATATGTTAATTATGTGCGCATATTTTAATAGGTGCGATCATACCAGCACTAATTCACCGGATCCCATCAGAACTCCGCAGTTAAACGTGCTTGGGCGAGAGTAGTACTAGGATGGGTGACCTCCTGGGAAGTCCTCGTGTTGCACCTCTTTTTTTTTTTTTTTTTTTTTTTTTTTTACGTCGTTCTTACCCTCGTTCTTTAAACGGCGCTATCTTGAATAGTTTAGCTAAAGCGAGTCTCAATGACCTCATTTTAGGCAAGCTCGCACGGGCCCCGCAGGGATTCACAGCTCGACTTACCCTACGTCGCAAGACATGCATATGATAATTATGTGCGCATATTATAATAGGTGCGATCATACCAGCACTAATGCACCGGATCCCATCAGAACTCCGCAGTTAAGCGTGCTTGGGCGAGAGTAGTACTAGGATGGGTGACCTCCTGGGAAGTCCTCGTGTTGCACCTCTTTTTTTTTTTTTTTTTTACGTCGTGCTTGCCCTCGTTCTTTAAACGGTGCTATCTTGAATAGTTTAGCTAAAGCGAGTCTCAATGACCTTATTTTAGGCAAGCTCGCACGGGCCCGCAGGGATTCGCAGCTCGACTTACCCTACGTCGCAAGACATGCATATGATAATTATGTGCGCATATTATAATAGGTGTGATCATACCAGCACTAATGCAACGGATCCCATCAGAACTCCGCAGTTAAGCGTGCTTGGGCGAGAGTAGTACTAGGATGGGTGACTTCCTGGGAAGTCCTCGTGTTGCACCTCTTTTTTTTTTTTTTTTTTTTTTTTTACGTCGTGCTTACCCTCGTTCTTTAAACGGCGCTATCTTGCACAGTTTAGTTAAAGCGAGTCTCAATGACCTGATTTTAGGCAAGCTCCCACGGGCCCCGCAGGGATTTGCAACTCGACTTACCCTACGTCGCGAGACATGCATATGATAATTATGTGCGCATATTTTAATAGGTGCGATCATACCAGCACTAATGCACCGGATCCCATCAGAACTCCGCAGTTAAGCGTGCTTGGGCGAGAGTAGTACTAGGATGGGTGACCTCCTGGGAAGTCCTCGTGTTGCACCTCTTTTTTTTTTTTTTTTTTTTTTTACGTCGTGCTTACCCTCGTTCTTTAAACGGCGCTATCTTGCACAGTTTTGTTAAAGCGAGTCTCAATGACCTGATTCTAGGCAAGCTCCCACGGGCCCCGCAAGGATTTGCAACTCGACTTACCCTACGTCGCGAGACATGCATATGTTAATTATGTGCGCATATTTTAATAGGTGCGATCATACCAGCACTAATTCACCGGATCCCATCAGAACTCCGCAGTTAAACGTGCTTGGGCGAGAGTAGTACTAGGATGGGTGACCTCCTGGGAAGTCCTCGTGTTGCACCTCTTTTTTTTTTTTTTTTTTTTTTTTTTTTTTTTTTTTTTTTTTTTTTTTTTTTTTTTTTTTTACGTCGTGCTTACCCTCGTTCTTTAAACGGCGCTATCTTGCACAGTTTTGTTAAAGCGAGTCTCAATGACCTGATTTTAGGCAAGCTCCCACGGGCCCCGCAGGGATTTGCAACTCGACTTACCCTACGTCGCGAGACATGCATATGATAATTATGTGCGCATATTTTAATAGGTGCGATCATACCAGCACTAATGCACCGGATCCCATCAGAACTCCGCAGTTAAGCGTGCTTGGGCGAGAGTAGTACTAGGATGGGTGACCTCCTGGGAAGTCCTCGTGTTGCACCTCTTTTTTTTTTTTTTTTTTTTTTTTTACGTCGTGCTTACCCTCGTTCTTTAAACGGCGCTATCTTGCACAGTTTAGTTAAAGCGAGTCTCAATGACCTGATTTTAGGCAAGCTCCCACGGGCCCCGCAGGGATTTGCAACTCGACTTACCCTACGTCGCGAGACATGCATATGATAATTATGTGCGCATATTTTAATAGGTGCGATCATAACAGCACTAATGCATCGGATCCCATCAGAACTCCGCAGTTAAGCGTGCTTGGGCGAGAGTAGTACTAGGATGGGTGACCTCCTGGGAAGTCCTCGTGTTGCACCTCTTTTTTTTTTTTTTTTTTTTTTTTTTTTTTTTTTTTTTTTTTTTTTTTTTACGTCGTGCTTACCCTCGTTCTTTAAACGGCGCTATCTTGCACAGTTTTGTTAAAGCGAGTCTCAATGACCTGATTTTAGGCAAGCTCCCACGGGCCCCGCAGGGATTTGCAACTCGACTTACCCTACGTCGCGAGACATGCATATGATAATTATGTGCGCATATTTTAATAGGTGCGATCATACCAGCACTAATGCACCGGATCCCATCAGAACTCCGCAGTTAAGCGTGCTTGGGCGAGAGTAGTACTAGGATGGGTGACCTCCTGGGAAGTCCTCGTGTTGCACCTCTTTTTTTTTTTTTTTTTTACGTCGTGCTTGCCCTCGTTCTTTAAACGGTGCTATCTTGAATAGTTTAGCTAAAGCGAGTCTCAATGACCTTATTTTAGGCAAGCTCGCACGGGCCCGCAGGGATTCGCAGCTCGACTTACCCTACGTCGCAAGACATGCATATGATAATTATGTGCGCTTATTATAATAGGTGTGATCATACCAGCACTAATGCAACGGATCCCATCAGAACTCCGCAGTTAAGCGTGCTTGGGCGAGAGTAGTACTAGGATGGGTGACTTCCTGGGAAGTCCTCGTGTTGCACCTCTTTTTTTTTTTTTTTTTTTTTTTACGTCGTGCTTACCCTCGTTCTTTAAACGGCGCTATCTTGCACAGTTTAGTTAAAGCGAGTCTCAATGACCTGATTTTAGGCAAGCTCCCACGGGCCCCGCAGGGATTTGCAACTCGACTTACCCTACGTTGCGAGACATGCATATGATAATTATGTGCGCATATTTTAATAGGTGCGATCATACCAGCACTAATGCACCGGATCCCATCAGAACTCCGCAGTTAAGCGTGCTTGGGCGAGAGTAGTACTAGGATGGGTGACCTCCTGGGAAGTCCTCGTGTTGCACCTCTTTTTTTTTTTTTTTTTTTTTTTTACGTCGTGCTTACCCTCGTTCTTTAAACGGCGCTATCTTGCACAGTTTTGTTAAAGCGAGTCTCAATGACCTGATTCTAGGCAAGCTCCCACGGGCCCCGCAAGGATTTGCAACTCGACTTACCCTACGTCGCGAGACATGCATATGTTAATTATGTGCGCATATTTTAATAGGTGCGATCATACCAGCACTAATTCACCGGATCCCATCAGAACTCCGCAGTTAAACGTGCTTGGGCGAGAGTAGTACTAGGATGGGTGACCTCCTGGGAAGTCCTCGTGTTGCACCTCTTTTTTTTTTTTTTTTTTTTTTTACGTCGTGCTTACCCTCGTTCTTTAAACGGCGCTATCTTGCACAGTTTAGTTAAAGCGAGTCTCAATGACCTGATTTTAGGCAAGCTCCCACGGGCCCCGCAGGGATTTGCAACTCGACTTACCCTACGTCGCGAGACATGCATATGATAATTATGTGCGCATATTTTAATAGGTGCGATCATAACAGCACTAATGCACCGGATCCCATCAGAACTCCGCAGTTAAGCGTGCTTGGGCGAGAGTAGTACTAGGATGGGTGACCTCCTGGGAAGTCCTCTTGTTGCACCTCTTTTTTTTTTTTTTTTTTTTTTTTTTTTTTTTTTTTTTTTTTTTTACGTCGTGCTTACCCTCGTTCTTTAAACGGCGCTATCTTGCACAGTTTTGTTAAAGCGAGTCTCAATGACCTGATTTTAGGCAAGCTCCCACGGGCCCCGCAGGGATTTGCAACTCGACTTACCCTACGTCGCGAGACATGCATATGATAATTATGTGCGCATATTTTAATAGGTGCGATCATACCAGCACTAATTCACCAGATCCCATCAGAACTCCGCAGTTAAGCATGCTTGGGCGAGAGTAGTACTAGGATGGGTGACCTCCTGGGAAGTCCTCGTGTTGCACCTCTTTTTTTTTTTTTTTTTTTTTTTTACGTCGTGCTTACCCTCGTTCTTTAAACGGCGCTATCTTGCACAGTTTTGTTAAAGCGAGTCTCAATGACCTGATTCTAGGCAAGCTCCCACGGGCCCCGCAAGGATTTGCAACTCGACTTACCCTACGTCGCGAGACATGCATATGTTAATTATGTGCGCATATTTTAATAGGTGCGATCATACCAGCACTAATTCACCGGATCCCATCAGAACTCCGCAGTTAAACGTGCTTGGGCGAGAGTAGTACTAGGATGGGTGACCTCCTGGGAAGTCCTCGTGTTGCACCTCTTTTTTTTTTTTTTTTTTTTTTTTTTTACGTCGTTCTTACCCTCGTTCTTTAAACGGCGCTATCTTGAATAGTTTAGCTAAAGCGAGTCTCAATGACCTCATTTTAGGCAAGCTCGCACGGGCCCCGCAGGGATTCGCAGCTCGACTTACCCTACGTCGCAAGACATGCATATGATAATTATGTGCGCATATTATAATAGGTGCGATCATACCAGCACTAATGCACCGGATCCCATCAGAACTCCGCAGTTAAGCGTGCTTGGGCGAGAGTAGTACTAGGATGGGTGACCTCCTGGGAAGTCCTCGTGTTGCACCTCTTTTTTTTTTTTTTTTTTACGTCGTGCTTGCCCTCGTTCTTTAAACGGTGCTATCTTGAATAGTTTAGCTAAAGCGAGTCTCAATGACCTTATTTTAGGCAAGCTCGCACGGGCCCGCAGGGATTCGCAGCTCGACTTACCCTACGTCGCAAGACATGCATATGATAATTATGTGCGCATATTATAATAGGTGTGATCATACCAGCACTAATGCAACGGATCCCATCAGAACTCCGCAGTTAAGCGTGCTTGGGCGAGAGTAGTACTAGGATGGGTGACTTCCTGGGAAGTCCTCGTGTTGCACCTCTTTTTTTTTTTTTTTTTTTTTTTTACGTCGTGCTTACCCTCGTTCTTTAAACGGCGCTATCTTGCACAGTTTAGTTAAAGCGAGTCTCAATGACCTGATTTTAGGCAAGCTCCCACGGGCCCCGCAGGGATTTGCAACTCGACTTACCCTACGTCGCGAGACATGCATATGATAATTATGTGCGCATATTTTAATAGGTGCGATCATACCAGCACTAATGCACCGGATCCCATCAGAACTCCGCAGTTAAGCGTGCTTGGGCGAGAGTAGTACTAGGATGGGTGACCTCCTGGGAAGTCCTCGTGTTGCACCTCTTTTTTTTTTTTTTTTTTTTTTTTACGTCGTGCTTACCCTCGTTCTTTAAACGGCGCTATCTTGCACAGTTTTGTTAAAGCGAGTCTCAATGACCTGATTCTAGGCAAGCTCCCACGGGCCCCGCAAGGATTTGCAACTCGACTTACCCTACGTCGCGAGACATGCATATGTTAATTATGTGCGCATATTTTAATAGGTGCGATCATACCAGCACTAATTCACCGGATCCCATCAGAACTCCGCAGTTAAACGTGCTTGGGCGAGAGTAGTACTAGGATGGGTGACCTCCTGGGAAGTCCTCGTGTTGCACCTCTTTTTTTTTTTTTTTTTTTTTTACGTCGTTCTTACCCTCGTTCTTTAAACGGCGCTATCTTGAATAGTTTAGCTAAAGCGAGTCTCAATGACCTCATTTTAGGCAAGCTCGCACGGGCCCCGCAGGGATTCGCAGCTCGACTTACCCTACGTCGCAAGACATGCATATGATAATTATGTGCGCATATTATAATAGGTGTGATCATACCAGCACTAATGCAACGGATCCCATCAGAACTCCGCAGTTAAGCGTGCTTGGGCGAGAGTAGTACTAGGATGGGTGACTTCCTGGGAAGTCCTCGTGTTGCACCTCTTTTTTTTTTTTTTTTTTTTTTTTACGTCGTGCTTACCCTCGTTCTTTAAACGGCGCTATCTTGCACAGTTTAGTTAAAGCGAGTCTCAATGACCTGATTTTAGGCAAGCTCCCACGGGCCCCGCAGGGATTTGCAACTCGACTTACCCTACGTCGCGAGACATGCATATGATAATTATGTGCGCATATTTTAATAGGTGCGATCATACCAGCACTAATGCACCGGATCCCATCAGAACTCCGCAGTTAAGCGTGCTTGGGCGAGAGTAGTACTAGGATGGGTGACCTCCTGGGAAGTCCTCGTGTTGCACCTCTTTTTTTTTTTTTTTTTTTTTTTTTACGTCGTGCTTACCCTCGTTCTTTAAACGGCGCTATCTTGCACAGTTTTGTTAAAGCGAGTCTCAATGACCTGATTCTAGGCAAGCTCCCACGGGCCCCGCAAGGATTTGCAACTCGACTTACCCTACGTCGCGAGACATGCATATGTTAATTATGTGCGCATATTTTAATAGGTGCGATCATACCAGCACTAATTCACCGGATCCCATCAGAACTCCGCAGTTAAACGTGCTTGGGCGAGAGTAGTACTAGGATGGGTGACCTCCTGGGAAGTCCTCGTGTTGCACCTCTTTTTTTTTTTTTTTTTTTTTTTTTTTTTACGTCGTTCTTACCCTCGTTCTTTAAACGGCGCTATCTTGAATAGTTTAGCTAAAGCGAGTCTCAATGACCTCATTTTAGGCAAGCTCGCACGGGCCCCGCAGGGATTCGCAGCTCGACTTACCCTACGTCGCAAGACATGCATATGATAATTATGTGCGCATATTATAATAGGTGCGATCATACCAGCACTAATGCACCGGATCCCATCAGAACTCCGCAGTTAAGCGTGCTTGGGCGAGAGTAGTACTAGGATGGGTGACCTCCTGGGAAGTCCTCGTGTTGCACCTCTTTTTTATTTTTTTTTTTTACGTCGTGCTTGCCCTCGTTCTTTAAACGGTGCTATCTTGAATAGTTTAGCTAAAGCGAGTCTCAATGACCTTATTTTAGGCAAGCTCGCACGGGCCCGCAGGGATTCGCAGCTCGACTTACCCTACGTCGCAAGACATGCATATGATAATTATGTGCGCATATTATAATAGGTGTGATCATACCAGCACTAATGCAACGGATCCCATCAGAACTCCGCAGTTAAGCGTGCTTGGGCGAGAGTAGTACTAGGATGGGTGACTTCCTGGGAAGTCCTCGTGTTGCACCTCTTTTTTTTTTTTTTTTTTTTTTTTACGTCGTGCTTACCCTCGTTCTTTAAACGGCGCTATCTTGCACAGTTTAGTTAAAGCGAGTCTCAATGACCTGATTTTAGGCAAGCTCCCACGGGCCCCGCAGGGATTTGCAACTCGACTTACCCTACGTCGCGAGACATGCATATGATAATTATGTGCGCATATTTTAATAGGTGCGATCATACCAGCACTAATGCACCGGATCCCATCAGAACTCCGCAGTTAAGCGTGCTTGGGCGAGAGTAGTACTAGGATGGGTGACCTCCTGGGAAGTCCTCGTGTTGCACCTCTTTTTTTTTTTTTTTTTTTTTTTACGTCGTGCTTACCCTCGTTCTTTAAACGGCGCTATCTTGCACAGTTTTGTTAAAGCGAGTCTCAATGACCTGATTCTAGGCAAGCTCCCACGGGCCCCGCAAGGATTTGCAACTCGACTTACCCTACGTCGCGAGACATGCATATGTTAATTATGTGCGCATATTTTAATAGGTGCGATCATACCAGCACTAATTCACCGGATCCCATCAGAACTCCGCAGTTAAACGTGCTTGGGCGAGAGTAGTACTAGGATGGGTGACCTCCTGGGAAGTCCTCGTGTTGCACCTCTTTTTTTTTTTTTTTTTTTTTTTACGTCGTTCTTACCCTCGTTCTTTAAACGGCGCTATCTTGAATAGTTTAGCTAAAGCGAGTCTCAATGACCTCATTTTAGGCAAGCTCGCACGGGCCCCGCAGGGATTCGCAGCTCGACTTACCCTACGTCGCAAGACATGCATATGATAATTATGTGCGCATATTATAATAGGTGCGATCATACCAGCACTAATGCACCGGATCCCATCAGAACTCCGCAGTTAAGCGTGCTTGGGCGAGAGTAGTACTAGGATGGGTGACCTCCTGGGAAGTCCTCGTGTTGCACCTCTTTTTTTTTTTTTTTTTACGTCGTGCTTACCCTCGTTCTTTAAACGGCGCTATCTTGCACAGTTTTGTTAAAGCGAGTCTCAATGACCTGATTCTAGGCAAGCTCCCACGGGCCCCGCAAGGATTTGCAACTCGACTTACCCTACGTCGCGAGACATGCATATGTTAATTATGTGCGCATATTTTAATAGGTGCGATCATACCAGCACTAATTCACCGGATCCCATCAGAACTCCGCAGTTAAACGTGCTTGGGCGAGAGTAGTACTAGGATGGGTGACCTCCTGGGAAGTCCTCGTGTTGCACCTCTTTTTTTTTTTTTTTTTTTTTTTTTTTTTTTTTTTTTTTTTTTTTTTTTTTTACGTCGTGCTTACCCTCGTTCTTTAAACGGCGCTATCTTGAATAGTTTAGCTAAAGCGAGTCTCAATGACCTCATTTTAGGCAAGTTCGCACGGGCCCCGCAGGGTTTCGCAACTCGACTTACCCTACGTCGCGAGACATGCATATGATAATTATGTGCGCATATTTTAATAGGTGCGATCATACCAGCACTAATGCACCGGATCCCATCAGAACTCCGCAGTTAAGCGTGCTTGGGCGAGAGTAGTACTAGGATGGGTGACCTCCTGGGAAGTCCTCGTGTTGCACCTCTTTTTTTTTTTTTTTACGTCGTGCTTACCCTCGTTCTTTAAACGGCGCTATCTTGCACAGTTTTGTTAAAGCGAGTCTCAATGACCTGATTTTAGGCAAGCTCCCACGGGCCCCGCAGGGATTTGCAACTCGACTTACCCTACGTCGCGAGACATGCATATGATAATTATGTGCGCATATTTTAATAGGTGCGATCATACCAGCACTAATTCACCAGATCCCATCAGAACTCCGCAGTTAAGCATGCTTGGGCGAGAGTAGTACTAGGATGGGTGACCTCCTGGGAAGTCCTCGTGTTGCACCTCTTTTTTTTTTTTTTTTTTTTTTTTTACGTCGTGCTTACCCTCGTTCTTTAAACGGCGCTATCTTGCACAGTTTTGTTAAAGCGAGTCTCAATGACCTGATTCTAGGCAAGCTCCCACGGGCCCCGCAAGGATTTGCAACTCGACTTACCCTACGTCGCGAGACATGCATATGTTAATTATGTGCGCATATTTTAATAGGTGCGATCATACCAGCACTAATTCACCGGATCCCATCAGAACTCCGCAGTTAAACGTGCTTGGGCGAGAGTAGTACTAGGATGGGTGACCTCCTGGGAAGTCCTCGTGTTGCACCTCTTTTTTTTTTTTTTTTTTTTTTTTTTTTTTTTTTTTTTACGTCGTGCTTACCCTCGTTCTTTAAACGGCGCTATCTTGAATAGTTTAGCTAAAGCGAGTCTCAATGACCTCATTTTAGGCAAGTTCGCACGGGCCCCGCAGGGTTTCGCAACTCGACTTACCCTACGTCGCGAGACATGCATATGATAATTATGTGCGCATATTTTAATAGGTGCGATCATACCAGCACTAATGCACCGGATCCCATCAGAACTCCGCAGTTAAGCGTGCTTGGGCGAGAGTAGTACTAGGATGGGTGACCTCCTGGGAAGTCCTCGTGTTGCACCTCTTTTTTTTTTTTTTTTTTTTACGTCGTGCTTACCCTCGTTCTTTAAACGGCGCTATCTTGAATAGTTTAGCTAAAGCGAGTCTCAATGACCTCATTTTAGGCAAGCTCGCACGGGCCCCGCAGGGATTCGCAGCTCGACTTACCCTACGTCGCAAGACATGCATATGATAATTATGTGCGCATATTATAATAGGTGCGATCATACCAGCACTAATGCACCGGATCCCATCAGAACTCCGCAGTTAAGCGTGCTTGGGCGAGAGTAGTACTAGGATGGGTGACCTCCTAGGAAGTCCTCGTGTTGCACCTCTTTTTTTTTTTTTTTTTTTTACGTCGTGCTTACCCTCGTTCTTTAAACGGCGCTATCTTGCACAGTTTTGTTAAAGCGAGTCTCAATGACCTGATTCTAGGCAAGCTCCCACGGGCCCCGCAAGGATTTGCAACTCGACTTACCCTACGTCGCGAGACATGCATATGTTAATTATGTGCGCATATTTTAATAGGTGCGATCATACCAGCACTAATTCACCGGATCCCATCAGAACTCCGCAGTTAAACGTGCTTGGGCGAGAGTAGTACTAGGATGGGTGACCTCCTGGGAAGTCCTCGTGTTGCACCTCTTTTTTTTTTTTTTTTTTTTTTTTTTTTTTTTTTTTTTTTTTTTTTTTTTTACGTCGTGCTTACCCTCGTTCTTTAAACGGCGCTATCTTGAATAGTTTAGCTAAAGCGAGTCTCAATGACCTCATTTTAGGCAAGTTCGCACGGCCCCGCAGGGTTTCGCAACTCGACTTACCCTACGTCGCGAGACATGCATATGATAATTATGTGCGCATATTTTAATAGGTGCGATCATACCAGCACTAATGCACCGGATCCCATCAGAACTCCACAGTTAAGCGTGCTTGGGCGAGAGTAGTACTAGGATGGGTGACCTCCTGGGAAGTCCTCGTGTTGCACCTCTATTTTTTTTTTTTTTTTTTTTTTTTTTTTTACGTCGTGCTTACCCTCGTTCTTTAAACGGCGCTATCTTGCACAGTTTTGTTAAAGCGAGTCTCAATGACCTGATTTTAGGCAAGCTCCCACGGGCCCCGCAGGGATTTGCAACTCGACTTACCCTACGTCGCGAGACATGCATATGATAATTATGTGCGCATATTTTAATAGGTGCGATCATACCAGCACTAATTCACCAGATCCCATCAGAACTCCGCAGTTAAGCATGCTTGGGCGAGAGTAGTACTAGGATGGGTGACCTCCTGGGAAGTCCTCGTGTTGCACCTCTTTTTTTTTTTTTTTTTTTTTTTTTTACGTCGTGCTTACCCTCGTTCTTTAAACGGCGCTATCTTGCACAGTTTTGTTAAAGCGAGTCTCAATGACCTGATTCTAGGCAAGCTCCCACGGGCCCCGCAAGGATTTGCAACTCGACTTACCCTACGTCGCGAGACATGCATATGTTAATTATGTGCGCATATTTTAATAGGTGCGATCATACCAGCACTAATTCACCGGATCCCATCAGAACTCCGCAGTTAAACGTGCTTGGGCGAGAGTAGTACTAGGATGGGTGACCTCCTGGGAAGTCCTCGTGTTGCACCTCTTTTTTTTTTTTTTTTTTTTTTTTTTTTTTTTTTTTTTTTACGTCGTGCTTACCCTCGTTCTTTAAACGGCGCTATCTTGAATAGTTTAGCTAAAGCGAGTCTCAATGACCTCATTTTAGGCAAGTTCGCACGGGCCCCGCAGGGTTTCGCAACTCGACTTACCCTACGTCGCGAGACATGCATATGATAATTATGTGCGCATATTTTAATAGGTGCGATCATACCAGCACTAATGCACCGGATCCCATCAGAACTCCGCAGTTAAGCGTGCTTGGGCGAGAGTAGTACTAGGATGGGTGACCTCCTAGGAAGTCCTCGTGTTGCACCTCTTTTTTTTTTTTTTTTTTTTTTACGTCGTGCTTGCCCTCGTTCTTTAAACGGCGCTATCTTGAATAGTTTAGCTAAAGCGAGTCTCAATGACCTTATTTTAGGCAAGCTCGCACGGGCCCGCAGGGATTCGCAGCTCGACTTACCCTACGTCGCAAGACATGCATATGATAATTATGTGCGCATATTATAATAGGTGTGATCATACCAGCACTAATGCAACGGATCCCATCAGAACTCCGCAGTTAAGCGTGCTTGGGCGAGAGTAGTACTAGGATGGGTGACCTCCTGGGAAGTCCTCGTGTTGCACCTCTTTTTTTTTTTACGTCGTGCTTACCCTCGTTCTTTAAACGGCGCTATCTTGCACAGTTTTGTTAAAGCGAGTCTCAATGACCTGATTTTAGGCAAGCTCCCACGGGCCCCGCAGGGATTTGCAACTCGACTTACCCTACGTCGCGAGACATGCATATGATAATTATGTGCGCATATTTTAATAGGTGCGATCATACCAGCACTAATTCACCAGATCCCATCAGAACTCCGCAGTTAAGCATGCTTGGGCGAGAGTAGTACTAGGATGGGTGACCTCCTGGGAAGTCCTCGTGTTGCACCTCTTTTTTTTTTTTTTTTTTTTTTTTTTACGTCGTGCTTACCCTCGTTCTTTAAACGGCGCTATCTTGCACAGTTTTGTTAAAGCGAGTCTCAATGACCTGATTCTAGGCAAGCTCCCACGGGCCCCGCAAGGATTTGCAACTCGACTTACCCTACGTCGCGAGACATGCATATGTTAATTATGTGCGCATATTTTAATAGGTGCGATCATACCAGCACTAATTCACCGGATCCCATCAGAACTCCGCAGTTAAACGTGCTTGGGCCAGAGTAGTACTAGGATGGGTGACCTCCTGGGAAGTCCTCGTGTTGCACCTCTTTTTTTTTTTTTTTTTTTTTTTTTTTTTTTTTTACGTCGTTCTTACCCTCGTTCTTTAAACGGCGCTATCTTGAATAGTTTAGCTAAAGCGAGTCTCAATGACCTCATTTTAGGCAAGCTCGCACGGGCCCCGCAGGGATTCGCAGCTCAACTTACCCTACGTCGCAAGACATGCATATGATAATTATGTGCGCATATTATAATAGGTGTGATCATACCAGCACTAATGCACCGGATCCCATCAGAACTCCGCAGTTAAGCGTGCTTGGGCGAGAGTAGTACTAGGATGGGTGACCTCCTGGGAAGTCCTCGTGTTGCACCTCTTTTTTTTTTTTTTTTTTTTTACGTCGTGCTTACCCTCGTTCTTTAAACGGCGCTATCTTGAATAGTTTAGCTAAAGCGAGTCTCAATGACCTCATTTTAGGCAAGCTCGCACGGGCCCCGCAGGGATTCGCAGCTCGACTTACCCTACGTCGCAAGACATGCATATGATAATTATGTGCGCATATTATAATAGGTGCGATCATACCAGCACTAATGCACCGGATCCCATCAGAACTCCGCAGTTAAGCGTGCTTGGGCGAGAGTAGTACTAGGATGGGTGACCTCCTGGGAAGTCCTCGTGTTGCACCTCTTTTTTTTTTTTTTTTTTTACGTCGTGCTTGCCCTCGTTCTTTAAACGGTGCTATCTTGAATAGTTTAGCTAAAGCGAGTCTCAATGACCTTATTTTAGGCAAGCTCGCACGGGCCCGTAGGGATTCGCAGCTCGACTTACCCTACGTCGCAAGACATGCATATGATAATTATGTGCGCATATTATAATAGGTGTGATCATACCAGCACTAATGCAACGGATCCCATCAGAACTCCGCAGTTAAGCGTGCTTGGGCGAGAGTAGTACTAGGATGGGTGACCTCCTGGGAAGTCCTCGTGTTGCACCTCTTTTTTTTTTTACGTCGTGCTTACCCTCGTTCTTTAAACGGCGCTATCTTGCACAGTTTTGTTAAAGCGAGTCTCAATGACCTGATTTTAGGCAAGCTCCCACGGGCCCCGCAGGGATTTGCAACTCGACTTACCCTACGTCGCGAGACATGCATATGATAATTATGTGCGCATATTTTAATAGGTGCGATCATACCAGCACTAATTCACCAGATCCCATCAGAACTCCGCAGTTAAGCATGCTTGGGCGAGAGTAGTACTAGGATGGGTGACCTCCTGGGAAGTCCTCGTGTTGCACCTCTTTTTTTTTTTTTTTTTTTTTTTTTTACGTCGTGCTTACCCTCGTTCTTTAAACGGCGCTATCTTGCACAGTTTTGTTAAAGCGAGTCTCAATGACCTGATTCTAGGCAAGCTCCCACGGGCCCCGCAAGGATTTGCAACTCGACTTACCCTACGTCGCGAGACATGCATATGTTAATTATGTGCGCATATTTTAATAGGTGCGATCATACCAGCACTAATTCACCGGATCCCATCAGAACTCCGCAGTTAAACGTGCTTGGGCGAGAGTAGTACTAGGATGGGTGACCTCCTGGGAAGTCCTCGTGTTGCACCTCTTTTTTTTTTTTTTTTTTTTTTTTTTACGTCGTTCTTACCCTCGTTCTTTAAACGGCGCTATCTTGAATAGTTTAGCTAAAGCGAGTCTCAATGACCTCATTTTAGGCAAGCTCGCACGGGCCCCGCAGGGATTCGCAGCTCGACTTACCCTACGTCGCAAGACATGCATATGATAATTATGTGCGCATATTATAATAGGTGTGATCATACCAGCACTAATGCACCGGATCCCATCAGAACTCCGCAGTTAAGCGTGCTTGGGCGAGAGTAGTACTAGGATGGGTGACCTCCTGGGAAGTCCTCGTGTTGCACCTCTTTTTTTTTTTTTTTTTTTTTTACGTCGTGCTTACCCTCGTTCTTTAAACGGCGCTATCTTGAATAGTTTAGCTAAAGCGAGTCTCAATGACCTCATTTTAGGCAAGCTCGCACGGGCCCCGCAGGGATTCGCAGCTCGACTTACCCTACGTCGCAAGACATGCATATGATAATTATGTGCGCATATTATAATAGGTGCGATCATACCAGCACTAATGCACCGGATCCCATCAGAACTCCGCAGTTAAGCGTGCTTGGGCGAGAGTAGTACTAGGATGGGTGACCTCCTGGGAAGTCCTCGTGTTGCACCTCTTTTTTTTTTTTTTTTTACGTCGTGCTTGCCCTCGTTCTTTAAACGGTGCTATCTTGAATAGTTTAGCTAAAGCGAGTCTCAATGACCTTATTTTAGGCAAGCTCGCACGGGCCCGTAGGGATTCGCAGCTCGACTTACCCTACGTCGCAAGACATGCATATGATAATTATGTGCGCATATTATAATAGGTGTGATCATACCAGCACTAATGCAACGGATCCCATCAGAACTCCGCAGTTAAGCGTGCTTGGGCGAGAGTAGTACTAGGATGGGTGACCTCCTGGGAAGTCCTCGTGTTGCACCTCTTTTTTTTTTTTACGTCGTGCTTACCCTCGTTCTTTAAACGGCGCTATCTTGCACAGTTTTGTTAAAGCGAGTCTCAATGACCTGATTTTAGGCAAGCTCCCACGGGCCCCGCAGGGATTTGCAACTCGACTTACCCTACGTCGCGAGACATGCATATGATAATTATGTGCGCATATTTTAATAGGTGCGATCATACCAGCACTAATTCACCAGATCCCATCAGAACTCCGCAGTTAAGCATGCTTGGGCGAGAGTAGTACTAGGATGGGTGACCTCCTGGGAAGTCCTCGTGTTGCACCTCTTTTTTTTTTTTTTTTTTTTTTTTTACGTCGTGCTTACCCTCGTTCTTTAAACGGCGCTATCTTGCACAGTTTTGTTAAAGCGAGTCTCAATGACCTGATTCTAGGCAAGCTCCCACGGGCCCCGCAAGGATTTGCAACTCGACTTACCCTACGTCGCGAGACATGCATATGTTAATTATGTGCGCATATTTTAATAGGTGCGATCATACCAGCACTAATTCACCGGATCCCATCAGAACTCCGCAGTTAAACGTGCTTGGGCGAGAGTAGTACTAGGATGGGTGACCTCCTGGGAAGTCCTCGTGTTGCACCTCTTTTTTTTTTTTTTTTTACGTCGTTCTTACCCTCGTTCTTTAAACGGCGCTATCTTGAATAGTTTAGCTAAAGCGAGTCTCAATGACCTCATTTTAGGCAAGCTCGCACGGGCCCCGCAGGGATTCGCAGCTCGACTTACCCTACGTCGCAAGACATGCATATGATAATTATGTGCGCATATTATAATAGGTGTGATCATACCAGCACTAATGCACCGGATCCCATCAGAACTCCGCAGTTAAGCGTGCTTGGGCGAGAGTAGTACTAGGATGGGTGACCTCCTGGGAAGTCCTCGTGTTGCACCTCTTTTTTTTTTTTTTTTTTTTTTTACGTCGTGCTTACCCTCGTTCTTTAAACGGCGCTATCTTGAATAGTTTAGCTAAAGCGAGTCTCAATGACCTCATTTTAGGCAAGCTCGCACGGGCCCCGCAGGGATTCGCAGCTCGACTTACCCTACGTCGCAAGACATGCATATGATAATTATGTGCGCATATTATAATAGGTGCGATCATACCAGCACTAATGCACCGGATCCCATCAGAACACCGCAGTTAAGCGTGCTTGGGCGAGAGTAGTACTAGGATGGGTGACCTCCTGGGAAGTCCTCGTGTTGCACCCCTTTTTTTTTTTTTTTTTTTACGTCGTGCTTGCCCTCGTTCTTTAAACGGTGCTATCTTGAATAGTTTAGCTAAAGCGAGTCTCAATGACCTTATTTTAGGCAAGCTCGCACGGGCCCGCAGGGATTCGCAGCTCGACTTACCCTACGTCGCAAGACATGCATATGATAATTATGTGCGCATATTATAATAGGTGTGATCATACCAGCACTAATGCAACGGATCCCATCAGAACTCCGCAGTTAAGCGTGCTTGGGCGAGAGTAGTACTAGGATAGGTGACTTCCTGGGAAGTCCTCGTGTTGCACCTCTTTTTTTTTTTTTTTTTTTTTTTTTTTTACGTCGTGCTTACCCTCGTTCTTTAAACGGCGCTATCTTGCACAGTTTAGTTAAAGCGAGTCTCAATGACCTGATTTTAGGCAAGCTCCCACGGGCCCCGCAGGGATTTGCAACTCGACTTACCCTACGTCGCGAGACATGCATATGATAATTATGTGCGCATATTTTAATAGGTGCGATCATACCAGCACTAATGCACCGGATCCCATCAGAACTCCGCAGTTAAGCGTGCTTGGGCGAGAGTAGTACTAGGATGGGTGACCTCCTGGGAAGTCCTCGTGTTGCACCTCTTTTTTTTTTTTTTTTTTACGTCGTGCTTACCCTCGTTCTTTAAACGGCGCTATCTTGAATAGTTTAGCTAAAGCGAGTCTCAATGACCTCATTTTAGGCAAGCTCGCACGGGCCCCGCAGGGATTCGCAGCTCGACTTACCCTACGTCGCAAGACATGCATATGATAATTATGTGCGCATATTATAATAGGTGCGATCATACCAGCACTAATGCACCGGATCCCATCAGAACTCCGCAGTTAAGCGTGCTTGGGCGAGAGTAGTACTAGGATGGGTGACCTCCTGGGAAGTCCTCGTGTTGCACCTCTTTTTTTTTTTTTTTTTTTTACGTCGTGCTTGCCCTCGTTCTTTAAACGGCGCTATCTTGAATAGTTTAGCTAAAGCGAGTCTCAATGACCTTATTTTAGGCAAGCTCGCACGGGCCCGCAGGGATTCGCAGCTCGACTTACCCTACGTCGCAAGACATGCATATGATAATTATGTGCGCATATTATAATAGGTGTGATCATACCAGCACTAATGCAACGGATCCCATCAGAACTCCGCAGTTAAGCTTGCTTGGGCGAGAGTAGTACTAGGATGGGTGACCTCCTGGGAAGTCCTCGTGTTGCACCTCTTTTTTTTTTTTTTTTTTTTACGTCGTGCTTACCCTCGTTCTTTAAACGGCGCTATCTTGCACAGTTTAGTTAAAGCGAGTCTCAATGACCTGATTTTAGGCAAGCTCCCACGGGCCCCGCAGGGATTTGCAACTCGACTTACCCTACGTCGCGAGACATGCATATGTTAATTATGTGCGCATATTTTAATAGGTGCGATCATACCAGCACTAATTCACCGGATCCCATCAGAACTCCGCAGTTAAACGTGCTTGGGCGAGAGTAGTACTAGGATGGGTGACCTCCTGGGAAGTCCTCGTGTTGCACCTCTTTTTTTTTTTTTTTTTTTTTTTTTTTTTTTTTTTTTTACGTCGTGCTTACCCTCGTTCTTTAAACGGCGCTATCTTGCACAGTTTTGTTAAAGCGAGTCTCAATGACCTGATTCTAGGCAAGCTCCCACGGGCCCCGCAAGGATTTGCAACTCGACTTACCCTACGTCGCGAGACATGCATATGTTAATTATGTGCGCATATTTTAATAGGTGCGATCATACCAGCACTAATTCACCGGATCCCATCAGAACTCCGCAGTTAAACGTGCTTGGGCGAGAGTAGTACTAGGATGGGTGACCTCCTGGGAAGTCCTCGTGTTGCACCTCTTTTTTTTTTTTTTTTTTTTTTTTTTTTTTTTTTTTTTTTTACGTCGTGCTTACCCTCGTTCTTTAAACAGCGCTATCTTGAATAGTTTAGCTAAAGCGAGTCTCAATGACCTCATTTTAGGCAAGTTCGCACGGGCCCCGCAGGGTTTCGCAACTCGACTTACCCTACGTTGCGAGACATGCATATGATAATTATGTGCGCATATTTTAATAGGTGCGATCATACCAGCACTAATGCACCGGATCCCATCAGAACTCCGCAGTTAAGCGTGCTTGGGCGAGAGTAGTACTAGGATGGGTGACCTCCTGGGAAGTCCTCGTGTTGCACCTCTTTTTTTTTTTTTTTTTTTACGTCGTGCTTACCCTCGTTCTTTAAACGGCGCTATCTTGAATAGTTTAGCTAAAGCGAGTCTCAATGACCTCATTTTAGGCAAGCTCGCACGGGCCCCGCAGGGATTCGCAGCTCGACTTACCCTACGTCGCAAGACATGCATATGATAATTATGTGCGCATATTATAATAGGTGCGATCATACCAGCACTAATGCACCGGATCCCATCAGAACTCCGCAGTTAAGCGTGCTTGGGCGAGAGTAGTACTAGGATGGGTGACCTCCTGGGAAGTCCTCGTGTTGCACCTCTTTTTTTTTTTTTTTTTTTTTACGTCGTGCTTGCCCTCGTTCTTTAAACGGCGCTATCTTGAATAGTTTAGCTAAAGCGAGTCTCAATGACCTTATTTTAGGCAAGCTCGCACGGGCCCGCAGGGATTCGCAGCTCGACTTACCCTACGTCGCAAGACATGCATATGATAATTATGTGCGCATATTATAATAGGTGCGATCATACTAGCACTAATGCACCGGATCCCATCAGAACTCCGCAGTTAAGCGTGCTTGGGCGAGAGTAGTACTAGGATGGGTGACCTCCTGGGAAGTCCTCGTGTTGCACCTCGTTTTTTTTTTACGTCGTGCTTACCCTCGTTCTTTAAACGGCGCTATCTTGCACAGTTTAGTTAAAGCGAGTCTCAATGACCTGATTTTAGGCAAGCTTCCACGGGCCCCGCAGGGATTTGCAACTCGACTTACCCTACGTCGCGAGACATGCATATGATAATTATGTGCGCATATTTTAATAGGTGCGATCATACCAGCACTAATGCACCGGATCCCATCAGAACTCCGCAGTTAAGCGTGCTTGGGCGAGAGTAATACTAGGATGGGTGACCTCCTGGGAAGTCCTCGTGTTGCACCTCTTTTTTTTTTTTTTTTTTTTTTACGTCGTGCTTACCCTCGTTCTTTAAACGGCGCTATCTTGCACAGTTTAGTTAAAGCGAGTCTCAATGACCTGATTTTAGGCAAGCTCCCACGGGCCCCGCAGGGATTTGCAACTCGACTTACCCTACGTCGCGAGACATGCATATGATAATTATGTGCGCATATTTTAATAGGTGCGATCATAACAGCACTAATGCACCGGATCCCATCAGAACTCCGCAGTTAAGCGTGCTTGGGCGAGGGTAGTACTAGGATGGGTGACCTCCTGGGAAGTCCTCGTGTTGCACCTCTTTTTTTTTTTTTTTTTTTTTTTTTTTTTTTTTTTTTTTTTTTTTTTTTTTTTTTTTTTTTTACGTCGTGCTTACCCTCGTTCTTTAAACGGCGCTATCTTGCACAGTTTTGTTAAAGCGATACTCAATGACCTGATTTTAGGCAAGCTCCCACGGGCCCCGCAGGGATTTGCAACTCGACTTACCCTACGTCGCGAGACATGCATATGATAATTATGTGCGCATATTTTAATAGGTGCGATCATACCAGCACTAATTCACCAGATCCCATCAGAACTCCGCAGTTAAGCATGCTTGGGCGAGAGTAGTACTAGGATGGGTGACCTCCTGGGAAGTCCTCGTGTTGCACCTCTTTTTTTTTTTTTTTTTTTTTTTTTTTTTTTTTTTTTTTTTTTTTTTTTTTTTTTTTTTTTTTTTTTTTTACGTCGTGCTTACCCTCGTTCTTTAAACGGCGCTATCTTGCACAGTTTTGTTAAAGCGAGTCTCAATGACCTGATTCTAGGCAAGCTCCCACGGGCCCCGCAAGGATTTGCAACTCGACTTACCCTACGTCGCGAGACATGCATATGTTAATTATGTGCGCATATTTTAATAAGTGCGATCATACCAGCACTAATTCACCGGATCCCATCAGAACTCCGCAGTTAAACGTGCTTGGGCGAGAGTAGTACTAGGATGGGTGACCTCCTGGGAAGTCCTCGTGTTGCACCTCTTTTTTTTTTTTTTTTTTTTTTTTTTTTTTTTTTTTTTTTTTTTTTTTTTTTTTACGTCGTTCTTACCCTCGTTCTTTAAACGGCGCTATCTTGAATAGTTTAGCTAAAGCGAGTCTCAATGACCTCATTTTAGGCAAGCTCGCACGGGCCCCGCAGGGATTCGCAGCTCGACTTACCCTACGTCGCAAGACATGCATATGATAATTATGTGCGCATATTATAATAGGTGTGATCATACCAGCACTAATGCACCGGATCCCATCAGAACTCCGCAGTTAAGCGTGCTTGGGCGAGAGTAGTACTAGGATGGGTGACCTCCTGGGAAGTCCTCGTGTTGCACCTCTTTTTTTTTTTTTTTTTTTTTTTACGTCGTGCTTACCCTCGTTCTTTAAACGGCGCTATCTTGAATAGTTTAGCTAAAGCGAGTCTCAATGACCTCATTTTAGGCAAGCTCGCACGGGCCCCGCAGGGATTCGCAGCTCGACTTACCCTACGTCGCAAGACATGCATATGATAATTATGTGCGCATATTTTAATAGGTGCGATCATACCAGCACTAATGAACCGGATCCCATCAGAACTCCGCAGTTAAGCGTGCTTGGGCGAGAGTAGTACTAGGATGGGTGACCTCCTGGGAAGTCCTCGTGTTGCACCTCTTTTTTTTTTTTTTTTTTTACGTCGTGCTTGCCCTCGTTCTTTAAACGGTGCTATCTTGAATAGTTTAGCTAAAGCGAGTCTCAATGACCTTATTTTAGGCAAGCTCGCACGGGCCCGCAGGGATTCGCAGCTCGACTTACCCTACGTCGCAAAACATGCATATGATAATTATGTGCGCATATTATAATAGGTGTGATCATACCAGCACTAATGCAACGGATCCCATCAGAACTCCGCAGTTAAGCGTGCTTGGGCGAGAGTAGTACTAGGATGGGTGACTTCCTGGGAAGTCCTCGGGTTGCACCTCTTTTTTTTTTTTTTTTTTTTTTACGTCGTGCTTACCCTCGTTCTTTAAACGGCGCTATCTTGCACAGTTTAGTTAAAGCGAGTCTCAATGACCTGATTTTAGGCAAGCTCCCACGGGCCCCGCAGGGATTTGCAACTCGACTTACCCTACGTCGCGAGACATGCATATGATAATTATGTGCGCATATTTTAATAGGTGCGATCATAACAGCACTAATGCACCGAATCCCATCAGAACTCCGCAGTTAAGCGTGCTTGGGCGAGAGTAGTACTAGGATGGGTGACCTTCTGGGAAGTCCTCGTGTTGCACCTCTTTTTTTTTTTTTTTTTTTTTTTTTTTTTTTTTTTTTTTTTTTTTTTTTTTTTACGTCGTGCTTACCCTCGTTCTTTAAACGGCGCTATCTTGCACAGTTTTGTTAAAGCGATACTCAATGACCTGATTTTAGGCAAGCTCCCACGGGCCCCGCAGGGATTTGCAACTCGACTTACCCTACGTCGCGAGACATGCATATGATAATTATGTGCGCATATTTTAATAGGTGCGATCATACCAGCACTAATTCACCAGATCCCATCAGAACTCCGCAGTTAAGCATGCTTGGGCGAGAGTAGTACTAGGATGGGTGACCTCCTGGGAAGTCCTCGTGTTGCACCTCTTTTTTTTTTTTTTTTTTTTTTTTTTTTTTTTTTTTTTTTTACGTCGTGCTTACCCTCGTTCTTTAAACGGCGCTATCTTGCACAGTTTTGTTAAAGCGAGTCTCAATGACCTGATTCTAGGCAAGCTCCCACGGGCCCCGCAAGGATTTGCAACTCGACTTACCCTACGTCGCGAGACATGCATATGTTAATTATGTGCGCATATTTTAATAAGTGCGATCATACCAGCACTAATTCACCGGATCCCATCAGAACTCCGCAGTTAAACGTGCTTGGGCGAGAGTAGTACTAGGATGGGTGACCTCCTGGGAAGTCCTCGTGTTGCACCTCTTTTTTTTTTTTTTTTTTTTTTTTTTTTTTTTTTTTTTTTTTACGTCGTTCTTACCCTCGTTCTTTAAACGGCGCTATCTTGAATAGTTTAGCTAAAGCGAGTCTCAATGACCTCATTTTAGGCAAGCTCGCACGGGCCCCGCAGGGATTCGCAGCTCGACTTACCCTACGTCGCAAGATATGCATATGATAATTATGTGCGCATATTATAATAGGTGTGATCATACCAGCACTAATGCACCGGATCCCATCAGAACTCCGCAGTTAAGCGTGCTTGGGCGAGAGTAGTACTAGGATGGGTGACCTCCTGGGAAATCCTCGTGTTGCACCTCTTTTTTTTTTTTTTTTTTTTTTTTTTTACGTCGTGCTTACCCTCGTTCTTTAAACGGCGCTATCTTGAATAGTTTAGCTAAAGCGAGTCTCAATGACCTCATTTTAGGCAAGCTCGCACGGGCCCCGCAGGGATTCGCAGCTCGACTTACCCTACGTCGCAAGACATGCATATGATAATTATGTGCGCATATTTTAATAGGTGCGATCATACCAGCACTAATGAACCGGATCCCATCAGAACTCCGCAGTTAAGCGTGCTTGGGCGAGAGTAGTACTAGGATGGGTGACCTCCTGGGAAGTCCTCGTGTTGCACCTCTTTTTTTTTTTTTTTTTTTTACGTCGTGCTTGCCCTCGTTCTTTAAACGGTGCTATCTTGAATAGTTTAGCTAAAGCGAGTCTCAATGACCTTATTTTAGGCAAGCTCGCACGGGCCCGCAGGGATTCGCAGCTCGACTTACCCTACGTCGCAAAACATGCATATGATAATTATGTGCGCATATTATAATAGGTGTGATCATACCAGCACTAATGCAACGGATCCCATCAGAACTCCGCAGTTAAGCGTGCTTGGGCGAGAGTAGTACTAGGATGGGTGACTTCCTGGGAAGTCCTCGGGTTGCACCTCTTTTTTTTTTTTTTTTTTTTTTACGTCGTGCTTACCCTCGTTCTTTAAACGGCGCTATCTTGCACAGTTTAGTTAAAGCGAGTCTCAATGACCTGATTTTAGGCAAGCTCCCACGGGCCCAGCAGGGATTTGCAACTCGACTTACCCTACGTCGCGAGACATGCATATGATAATCATGTGCGCATATTTTAATAGGTGCGATCATAACAGCACTAATGCACCGAATCCCATCAGAACTCCGCAGTTAAGCGTGCTTGGGCGAGAGTAGTACTAGGATGGGTGACCTCCTGGGAAGTCCTCGTGTTGCACCTCTTTTTTTTTTTTTTTTTTTTTTTTTTTTTTTTTTTTTTTTTTTTTTTTTTACGTCGTGCTTACCCTCGTTCTTTAAACGGCGCTATCTTGCACAGTTTTGTTAAAGCGATACTCAATGACCTGATTTTAGGCAAGCTCCCACGGGCCCCGCAGGGATTTGCAACTCGACTTACCCTACGTCGCGAGACATGCATATGATAATTATGTGCGCATATTTTAATAGGTGCGATCATACCAGCACTAATTCACCAGATCCCATCAGAACTCCGCAGTTAAGCATGCTTGGGCGAGAGTAGTACTAGGATGGGTGACCTCCTGGGAAGTCCTCGTGTTGCACCTCTTTTTTTTTTTTTTTTTTTTTTTTTTTTTTTTTTTTTTTTTTTTTTTACGTCGTGCTTACCCTCGTTCTTTAAACGGCGCTATCTTGCACAGTTTTGTTAAAGCGAGTCTCAATGACCTGATTCTAGGCAAGCTCCCACGGGCCCCGCAAGGATTTGCAACTCGACTTACCCTACGTCGCGAGACATGCATATGTTAATTATGTGCGCATATTTTAATAGGTGCGATCATACCAGCACTAATTCACCGGATCCCATCAGAACTCCGCAGTTAAACGTGCTTGGGCGAGAGTAGTACTAGGATGGGTGACCTCCTGGGAAGTCCTCGTGTTGCACCTCTTTTTTTTTTTTTTTTTTTTTTTTTTTTTTTTTTTTTACGTCGTTCTTACCCTCGTTCTTTAAACGGCGCTATCTTGAATAGTTTAGCTAAAGCGAGTCTCAATGACCTCATTTTAGGCAAGCTCGCACGGGCCCCGCAGGGATTCGCAGCTCGACTTACCCTACGTCGCAAGACATGCATATGATAATTATGTGCGCATATTATAATAGGTGTGATCATACCAGCACTAATGCACCGGATCCCATCAGAACTCCGCAGTTAAGCGTGCTTGGGCGAGAGTAGTACTAGGATGGGTGACCTCCTGGGAAGTCCTCGTGTTGCACCTCTTTTTTTTTTTTTTTTTTTTTTTTTTTTTTTTTTTTTTTTTTTTTTTTTACGTCGTGCTTACCCTCGTTCTTTAAACGGCGCTATCTTGAATAGTTTAGCTAAAGCGAGTCTCAATGACCTCATTTTAGGCAAGCTCGCACGGGCCCCGCAGGGATTCGCAGCTCGACTTACCCTACGTCGCAAGACATGCATATGATAATTATGTGCGCATATTTTAATAGGTGCGATCATACCAGCACTAATGAACCGGATCCCATCAGAACTCCGCAGTTAAGCGTGCTTGGGCGAGAGTAGTACTAGGATGGGTGACCTCCTGGGAAGTCCTCGTGTTGCACCTCTTTTTTTTTTTTTTTTTTTACGTCGTGCTTGCCCTCGTTCTTTAAACGGTGCTATCTTGAATAGTTTAGCTAAAGCGAGTCTCAATGACCTTATTTTAGGCAAGCTCGCACGGGCCCGCAGGGATTCGCAGCTCGACTTACCCTACGTCGCAAGACATGCATATGATAATTATGTGCGCATATTATAATAGGTGTGATTATACCAGCACTAATGCAACGGATCCCATCAGAACTCCGCAGTTAAGCGTGCTTGGGCGAGAGTAGTACTAGGATGGGTGACTTCCTGGGAAGTCCTCGTGTTGCACCTCTTTTTTTTTTTTTTTTTTTTTTACGTCGTGCTTACCCTCGTTCTTTAAACGGCGCTATCTTGCACAGTTTAGTTAAAGCGAGTCTCAATGACCTGATTTTAGGCAAGCTCCCACGGGCCCCGCAGGGATTTGCAACTCGACTTACCCTACGTCGCGAGACATGCATATGATAATTATGTGCGCATATTTTAATAGGTGCGATCATACCAGCACTAATGCACCGGATCCCATCAGAACTCCGCAGTTAAGCGTGCTTGGGCGAGAGTAGTACTAGGATGGGTGACCTCCTGGGAAGTCCTCTTGTTGCACCTCTTTTTTTTTTTTTTTTTTTTACGTCGTGCTTACCCTCGTTCTTTAAACGGCGCTATCTTGAATAGTTTAGCTAAAGCGAGTCTCAATGACCTCATTTTAGGCAAGCTCGCACGGGCCCCGCAGGGATTCGCAGCTCGACTTACCCTACGTCGCAAGACATGCATATGATAATTATGTGCGCATATTATAATAGGTGCGATCATACCAGCACTAATGCACCGGATCCCATCAGAACTCCGCAGTTAAGCGTGCTTGGGCGAGAGTAGTACTAGGATGGGTGACCTCCTGGGAAGTCCTCGTGTTGCACCTCTTTTTTTTTTTTTTTTTTTTTACGTCGTGCTTGCCCTCGTTCTTTAAACGGCGCTATCTTGAATAGTTTAGCTAAAGCGAGTCTCAATGACCTTATTTTAGGCAAGCTCGCACGGGCCCGCAGGGATTCGCAGCTCGACTTACCCTACGTCGCAAGACATGCATATGATAATTATGTGCGCATATTATAATAGGTGCGATCATACTAGCACTAATACACCGGATCCCATCAGAACTCCGCAGTTAAGCGTGCTTGGGCGAGAGTAGTACTAGGATGGGTGACCTCCTGGAAAGTCCTCGTGTTGCACCTCTTTTTTTTTTTACGTCGTGCTTACCCTCGTTCTTTAAACGGCGCTATCTTGCACAGTTTAGTTAAAGCGAGTCTCAATGACCTGATTTTAGGCAAGCTCCCACGGGCCCCGCAGGGATTTGCAACTCGACTTACCCTACGTCGCGAGACATGCATATGATAATTATGTGCGCATATTTTAATAGGTGCGATCATACCAGCACTAATGCACCGGATCCCATCAGAACTCCGCAGTTAAGCGTGCTTGGGCGAGAGTAGTACTAGGATGGGTGACCTCCTGGGAAGTCCTCGTGTTGCACCTCTTTTTTTTTTTTTTTTTTTTTTTACGTCGTGCTTACCCTCGTTCTTTAAACGGCGCTATCTTGCACAGTTTAGTTAAAGCGAGTCTCAATGACCTGATTTTAGGCAAGCTCCCACGGGCCCCGCAGGGATTTGCAACTCGACTTACCCTACGTCGCGAGACATGCATATGATAATTATGTGCGCATATTTTAATAGGTGCGATCATAACAGCACTAATGCACCGGATCCCATCAGAACTCCGCAGTTAAGCGTGCTTGGGCGAGAGTAGTACTAGGATGGGTGACCTCCTGGGAAGTCCTCGTGTTGCACCTCTTTTTTTTTTTTTTTTTTTTTTTTTTTTTTTTTTTTACGTCGTGCTTACCCTCGTTCTTTAAACGGCGCTATCTTGCACAGTTTTGTTAAAGCGATACTCAATGACCTGATTTTAGGCAAGCTCCCACGGGCCCCGCAGGGATTTGCAACTCGACTTACCCTACGTCGCGAGACATGCATATGATAATTATGTGCGCATATTTTAATAGGTGCGATCATACCAGCACTAATTCACCAGATCCCATCAGAACTCCGCAGTTAAGCATGCTTGGGCGAGAGTAGTACTAGGATGGGTGACCTCCTGGGAAGTCCTCGTGTTGCACCTCTTTTTTTTTTTTTTTTTTTTTTTTTTTTTTTTTTTTTTACGTCGTGCTTACCCTCGTTCTTTAAACGGCGCTATCTTGCACAGTTTTGTTAAAGCGAGTCTCAATGACCTGATTCTAGGCAAGCTCCCACGGGCCCCGCAAGGATTTGCAACTCGACTTACCCTACGTCGCGAGACATGCATATGTTAATTATGTGCGCATATTTTAATAGGTGCGATCATACCAGCACTAATTCACCGGATCCCATCAGAACTCCGCAGTTAAACGTGCTTGGGCGAGAGTAGTACTAGGATGGGTGACCTCCTGGGAAGTCCTCGTGTTGCACCTCTTTTTTTTTTTTTTTTTTTTTTTTTTTTTTTTTTACGTCGTTCTTACCCTCGTTCTTTAAACGGCGCTATCTTGAATAGTTTAGCTAAAGCGAGTCTCAATGACCTCATTTTAGGCAAGCTCGCACGGGCCCCGCAGGGATTCGCAGCTCGACTTACCCTACGTCGCAAGACATGCATATGATAATTATGTGCGCATATTATAATAGGTGTGATCATACCAGCACTAATGCACCGGATCCCATCAGAACTCCGCAGTTAAGCGTGCTTGGGCGAGAGTAGTACTAGGATGGGTGACCTCCTGGGAAGTCCTCGTGTTGCACCTCTTTTTTTTTTTTTTTTTTTTTTTTTTTTTTTTTTTTTTTTACGTCGTGCTTACCCTCGTTCTTTAAACGGCGCTATCTTGAATAGTTTAGCTAAAGCGAGTCTCAATGACCTCATTTTAGGCAAGCTCGCACGGGCCCCGCAGGGATTCGCAGCTCGACTTACCCTACGTCGCAAGACATGCATATGATAATTATGTGCGCATATTTTAATAGGTGCGATCATACCAGCACTAATGAACCGGATCCCATCAGAACTCCGCAGTTAAGCGTGCTTGGGCGAGAGTAGTACTAGGATGGGTGACCTCCTGGGAAGTCCTCGTGTTGCACCTCTTTTTTTTTTTTTTTTTTTACGTCGTGCTTGCCCTCGTTCTTTAAACGGTGCTATCTTGAATAGTTTAGCTAAAGCGAGTCTCAATGACCTTATTTTAGGCAAGCTCGCACGGGCCCGCAGGGATTCGCAGCTCGACTTACCCTACGTCGCAAGACATGCATATGATAATTATGTGCGCATATTATAATAGGTGTGATCATACCAGCACTAATGCAACGGATCCCATCAGAACTCCGCAGTTAAGCGTGCTTGGGCGAGAGTAGTACTAGGATGGGTGACTTCCTGGGAAGTCCTCGTGTTGCACCTCTTTTTTTTTTTTTTTTTTTTACGTCGTGCTTACCCTCGTTCTTTAAACGGCGCTATCTTGCACAGTTTAGTTAAAGCGAGTCTCAATGACCTGATTTTAGGCAAGCTCCCACGGGCCCCGCAGGGATTTGCAACTCGACTTACCCTACGTCGCGAGACATGCATATGATAATTATGTGCGCATATTTTAATAGGTGCGATCATACCAGCACTAATGCACCGGATCCCATCAGAACTCCGCAGTTAAGCGTGCTTGGGCGAGAGTAGTACTAGGATGGGTGACCTCCTAGGAAGTCCTCTTGTTGCACCTCTTTTTTTTTTTTTTTTTTTTTACGTCGTGCTTACCCTCGTTCTTTAAACGGCGCTATCTTGAATAGTTTAGCTAAAGCGAGTCTCAATGACCTCATTTTAGGCAAGCTCGCACGGGCCCCGCAGGGATTCGCAGCTCGACTTACCCTACGTCGCAAGACATGCATATGATAATTATGTGCGCATATTATAATAGGTGCGATCATACCAGCACTAATGCACCGGATCCCATCAGAACTCCGCAGTTAAGCGTGCTTGGGCGAGAGTAGTACTAGGATGGGTGACCTCCTGGGAAGTCCTCGTGTTGCACCTCTTTTTTTTTTTTTTTTTTTTTTTACGTCGTGCTTGCCCTCGTTCTTTAAACGGCGCTATCTTGAATAGTTTAGCTAAAGCGAGTCTCAATGACCTTATTTTAGGCAAGCTCGCACGGGCCCGCAGGGATTCGCAGCTCGACTTACCCTACGTCGCAAGACATGCATATGATAATTATGTGCGCATATTATAATAGGTGCGATCATACTAGCACTAATGCACCGGATCCCATCAGAACTCCGCAGTTAAGCGTGCTTGGGCGAGAGTAGTACTAGGATGGGTGACCTCCTGGGAAGTCCTCGTGTTGCACCTCTTTTTTTTTTTACGTCGTGCTTACCCTCGTTCTTTAAACGGCGCTATCTTGCACAGTTTAGTTAAAGCGAGTCTCAATGACCTGATTTTAGGCAAGCTCCCACGGGCCCCGCAGGGATTTGCAACTCGACTTACCCTACGTCGCGAGACATGCATATGATAATTATGTGCGCATATTTTAATAGGTGCGATCATACCAGCACTAATGCACCGGATCCCATCAGAACTCCGCAGTTAAGCGTGCTTGGGCGAGAGTAGTACTAGGATGGGTGACCTCCTGGGAAGTCCTCGTGTTGCACCTCTTTTTTTTTTTTTTTTTTTTTTTACGTCGTGCTTACCCTCGTTCTTTAAACGGCGCTATCTTGCACAGTTTAGTTAAAGCGAGTCTCAATGACCTGATTTTAGGCAAGCTCCCACGGGCCCCGCAGGGATTTGCAACTCGACTTACCCTACGTCGCGAGACATGCATATGATAATTATGTGCGCATATTTTAATAGGTGCGATCATAACAGCACTAATGCACCGGATCCCATCAGAACTCCGCAGTTAAGCGTGCTTGGGCGAGAGTAGTACTAGGATGGGTGACCTCCTGGGAAGTCCTCGTGTTGCACCTCTTTTTTTTTTTTTTTTTTTTTTTTTTTTTTTTTTTTTTTACGTCGTGCTTACCCTCGTTCTTTAAACGGCGCTATCTTGCACAGTTTTGTTAAAGCGATACTCAATGACCTGATTTTAGGCAAGCTCCCACGGGCCCCGCAGGGATTTGCAACTCGACTTACCCTACGTCGCGAGACATGCATATGATAATTATGTGCGCATATTTTAATAGGTGCGATCATACCAGCACTAATTCACCAGATCCCATCAGAACTCCGCAGTTAAGCATGCTTGGGCGAGAGTAGTACTAGGATGGGTGACCTCCTGGGAAGTCCTCGTGTTGCACCTCTTTTTTTTTTTTTTTTTTTTTTTTTTTTTTTTTTTTTACGTCGTGCTTACCCTCGTTCTTTAAACGGCGCTATCTTGCACAGTTTTGTTAAAGCGATACTCAATGACCTGATTTTAGGCAAGCTCCCACGGGCCCCGCAGGGATTTGCAACTCGACTTACCCTACGTCGCGAGACATGCATATGATAATTATGTGCGCATATTTTAATAGGTGCGATCATACCAGCACTAATTCACCAGATCCCATCAGAACTCCGCAGTTAAGCATGCTTGGGCGAGAGTAGTACTAGGATGGGTGACCTCCTGGGAAGTCCTCGTGTTGCACCTCTTTTTTTTTTTTTTTTTTTTTTTACGTCGTGCTTACCCTCGTTCTTTAAACGGCGCTATCTTGCACAGTTTAGTTAAAGCGAGTCTCAATGACCTGATTTTAGGCAAGCTCCCACGGGCCCCGCAGGGATTTGCAACTCGACTTACCCTACGTCGCGAGACATGCATATGATAATTATGTGCGCATATTTTAATAGGTGCGATCATAACAGCACTAATGCACCGGATCCCATCAGAACTCCGCAGTTAAGCGTGCTTGGGCGAGAGTAGTACTAGGATGGGTGACCTCCTGGGAAGTCCTCGTGTTGCACCTCTTTTTTTTTTTTTTTTTTTTTTTTTTTTTTTTTTTTTTTTACGTCGTGCTTACCCTCGTTCTTTAAACGGCGCTATCTTGCACAGTTTTGTTAAAGCGATACTCAATGACCTGATTTTAGGCAAGCTCCCACGGGCCCCGCAGGGATTTGCAACTCGACTTACCCTACGTCGCGAGACATGCATATGATAATTATGTGCGCATATTTTAATAGGTGCGATCATACCAGCACTAATTCACCAGATCCCATCAGAACTCCGCAGTTAAGCATGCTTGGGCGAGAGTAGTACTAGGATGGGTGACCTCCTGGGAAGTCCTCGTGTTGCACCTCTTTTTTTTTTTTTTTTTTTTTTTTTTTTTTTTTTTTTACGTCGTGCTTACCCTCGTTCTTTAAACGGCGCTATCTTGCACAGTTTTGTTAAAGCGAGTCTCAATGACCTGATTCTAGGCAAGCTCCCACGGGCCCCGCAAGGATTTGCAACTCGACTTACCCTACGTCGCGAGACATGCATATGTTAATTATGTGCGCATATTTTAATAGGTGCGATCATACCAGCACTAATTCACCGGATCCCATCAGAACTCCGCAGTTAAACGTGCTTGGGCGAGAGTAGTACTAGGATGGGTGACCTCCTGGGAAGTCCTCGTGTTGCACCTCTTTTTTTTTTTCCGTCGTGCTTACCCTCGTTCTTTAAACGGCGCTATCTTGCACAGTTTAGTTAAAGCGAGTCTCAATGACCTGATTTTAGGCAAGCTCCCACGGGCCCCGCAGGGATTTGCAACTCGACTTACCATACGTCGCGAGACATGCATATGATAATTATGTGCGCATATTTTAATAGGTGCGATCATACCAGCACTAATGCACCGGATCCCATCAGAACTCCGCAGTTAAGCGTGCTTGGGCGAGAGTAGTACTAGGATGGGTGACCTCCTGGGAAGTCCTCGTGTTGCACCTCTTTTTTTTTTTTTTTTTTTTTACGTCGTGCTTACCCTCGTTCTTTAAACGGCGCTATCTTGCACAGTTTAGTTAAAGCGAGTCTCAATGACCTGATTTTAGGCAAGCTCCCACGGGCCCCGCAGGGATTTGCAACTCGACTTACCCTACGTCGCGAGACATGAATATGATAATTATGTGCGCATATTTTAATAGGTGCAATCATAACAGCACTAATGCACCGAATCCCATCAGAACTCCGCAGTTAAGCGTGCTTGGGCGAGAGTAGTACTAGGATGGGTGACCTCCTGGGAAGTCCTCGTGTTGCACCTCTTTTTTTTTTTTTTTTTTTTTTTTTTTTTTTTTACGTCGTGCTTACCCTCGTTCTTTAAACGGCGCTATCTTGCACAGTTTTGTTAAAGCGAGTCTCAATGACCTGATTCTAGGCAAGCTCCCACGGGCCCCGCAAGGATTTGCAACTCGACTTACCCTACGTCGCGAGACATGCATATGTTAATTATGTGCGCATATTTTAATAGGTGCGATCATACCAGCACTAATTCACCGGATCCCATCAGAACTCCGCAGTTAAACGTGCTTGGGCGAGAGTAGTACTAGGATGGGTGACCTCCTGGGAAGTCCTCGTGTTGCACCTCTTTTTTTTTTTTTTTTTTTTTTTTTTTTTTTTTTTACGTCGTTCTTACCCTCGTTCTTTAAACGGCGCTATCTTGAATAGTTTAGCTAAAGCGAGTCTCAATGACCTCATTTTAGGCAAGCTCGCACGGGCCCCGCAGGGATTCGCAGCTCAACTTACCCTACGTCGCAAGACATGCATATGATAATTATGTGCGCATATTATAATAGGTGTGATCATACCAGCACTAATGCACCGGATCCCATCAGAACTCCGCAGTTAAGCGTGCTTGGGCGAGAGTAGTACTAGGATGGGTGACCTCCTGGGAAGTCCTCGTGTTCCACCTCTTTTTTTTTTTTTTTTTTTTTTTTTTTTTTTTTTTACGTCGTGCTTACCCTCGTTCTTTAAACGGCGCTATCTTGAATAGTTTAGCTAAAGCGAGTCTCAATGACCTCATTTTAGGCAAGCTCGCACGGGCCCCGCAGGGATTCGCAGCTCGACTTACCCTACGTCGCAAGACATGCATATGATAATTATGTGCGCATATTTTAATAGGTGCGATCATACCAGCACTAATGAACCGGATCCCATCAGAACTCCGCAGTTAAGCGTGCTTGGGCGAGAGTAGTACTAGGATGGGTGACCTCTTGGGAAGTCCTCGTGTTGCACCTCTTTTTTTTTTTTTTTTTACGTCGTGCTTGCCCTCGTTCTTTAAACGGTGCTATCTTGAATAGTTTAGCTAAAGCGAGTCTCAATGACCTTATTTTAGGCAAGCTCGCACGGGCCCGCAGGGATTCGCAGCTCGACTTACCCTACGTCGCAAGACATGCATATGATAATTATGTGCGCATATTATAATAGGTGTGATTATACCAGCACTAATGCAACGGATCCCATCAGAACTCCGCAGTTAAGCGTGCTTGGGCGAGAGTAGTACTAGGATGGGTGACTTCCTGGGAAGTCCTCGTGTTGCACCTCTTTTTTTTTTTTTTTTTTTTTACGTCGTGCTTACCCTCGTTCTTTAAACGGCGCTATCTTGCACAGTTTAGTTAAAGCGAGTCTCAATGACCTGATTTTAGGCAAGCTCCCACGGGCCCCGCAGGGATTTGCAACTCGACTTACCCTACGTCGCGAGACATGCATATGATAATTATGTGCGCATATTTTAATAGGTGCGATCATACCAGCACTAATGCACCGGATCCCATCAGAACTCCGCAGTTAAGCGTGCTTGGGCGAGAGTAGTACTAGGATGGGTGACCTCCTGGGAAGTCCTCTTGTTGCACCTCTTTTTTTTTTTTTTTTTTTACGTCGTGCTTACCCTCGTTCTTTAAACGGCGCTATCTTGAATAGTTTAGCTAAAGCGAGTCTCAATGACCTCATTTTAGGCAAGCTCGCACGGGCCCCGCAGGGATTCGCAGCTCGACTTACCCTACGTCGCAAGACATGCATATGATAATTATGTGCGCATATTATAATAGGTGCGATCATACCAGCACTAATGCACCGGATCCCATCAGAACTCCGCAGTTAAGCGTGCTTGGGCGAGAGTAGTACTAGGATGGGTGACCTCCTGGGAAGTCCTCGTGTTGCACCTCTTTTTTTTTTTTTTTTTTTTTTTTTTTACGTCGTGCTTGCCCTCGTTCTTTAAACGGCGCTATCTTGAATAGTTTAGCTAAAGCGAGTCTCAATGACCTTATTTTAGGCAAGCTCGCACGGGCCCGCAGGGATTCGCAGCTCGACTAACCCTACGTCGCAAGACATGCATATGATAATTATGTGCGCATATTATAATAGGTGCGATCATACTAGCACTAATGCACCGGATCCCATCAGAACTCCGCAGTTAAGCGTGCTTGGGCGAGAGTAGTACTAGGATGGGTGACCTCCTGGGAAGTCCTCGTGTTGCACCTCTTTTTTTTTTTACGTCGTGCTTACCCTCGTTCTTTAAACGGCGCTATCTTGCACAGTTTAGTTAAAGCGAGTCTCAATGACCTGATTTTAGGCAAGCTCCCACGGGCCCCGCAGGGATTTGCAACTCGACTTACCCTACGTCGCGAGACATGCATATGATAATTATGTGCGCATATTTTAATAGGTGCGATCATACCAGCACTAATGCACCGGATCCCATCAGAACTCCGCAGTTAAGCGTGCTTGGGCGAGAGTAGTACTAGGATGGGTGACCTCCTGGGAAGTCCTCGTGTTGCACCTCTTTTTTTTTTTTTTTTTTTTTTTTTTACGTCGTGCTTACCCTCGTTCTTTAAACGGCGCTATCTTGCACAGTTTAGTTAAAGCGAGTCTCAATGACCTGATTTTAGGCAAGCTCCCACGGGCCCCGCAGGGATTTGCAACTCGACTTACCCTACGTCGCGAGACATGCATATGATAATTATGTGCGCATATTTTAATAGGTGCGATCATAACAGCACTAATGCACCGGATCCCATCAGAACTCCGCAGTTAAGCGTGCTTGGGCGAGAGTAGTACTAGGATGGGTGACCTCCTGGGAAGTCCTCGTGTTGCACCTCTTTTTTTTTTTTTTTTTTTTTTTTTTTTTTTTTTTTTTTACGTCGTGCTTACCCTCGTTCTTTAAACGGCGCTATCTTGCACAGTTTTGTTAAAGCGATACTCAATGACCTGATTTTAGGCAAGCTCCCATGGGCCCCGCAGGGATTTGCAACTCGACTTACCCTACGTCGCGAGACATGCATATGATAATTATGTGCGCATATTTTAATAGGTGCGATCATACCAGCACTAATTCACCAGATCCCATCAGAACTCCGCAGTTAAGCATGCTTGGGCGAGAGTAGTACTAGGATGGGTGACCTCCTGGGAAGTCCTCGTGTTGCACCTCTTTTTTTTTTTTTTTTTTTTTTTTTTTTTTTTTACGTCGTGCTTACCCTCGTTCTTTAAACGGCGCTATCTTGCACAGTTTTGTTAAAGCGAGTCTCAATGACCTGATTCTAGGCAAGCTCCCACGGGCCCCGCAAGGATTTGCAACTCGACTTACCCTACGTCGCGAGACATGCATATGTTAATTATGTGCGCATATTTTAATAGGTGCGATCATACCAGCACTAATTCACCGGATCCCATCAGAACTCCGCAGTTAAACGTGCTTGGGCGAGAGTAGTACTAGGATGGGTGACCTCCTGGGAAGTCCTCGTGTTGCACCTCTTTTTTTTTTTACGTCGTGCTTACCCTCGTTCTTTAAACGGCGCTATCTTGCACAGTTTAGTTAAAGCGAGTCTCAATGACCTGATTTTAGGCAAGCTCCCACGGGCCCCGCAGGGATTTGCAACTCGACTTACCCTACGTCGCGAGACATGCATATGATAATTATGTGCGCATATTTTAATAGGTGCGATCATACCAGCACTAATGCACCGGATCCCATCAGAACTCCGCAGTTAAGCGTGCTTGGGCGAGAGTAGTACTAGGATGGGTGACCTCCTGGGAAGTCCTCGTGTTGCACCTCTTTTTTTTTTTTTTTTTTTTTTACGTCGTGCTTACCCTCGTTCTTTAAACGGCGCTATCTTGCACAGTTTAGTTAAAGCGAGTCTCAATGACCTGATTTTAGGCAAGCTCCCACGGGCCCCGCAGGGATTTGCAACTCGACTTACCCTACGTCGCGAGACATGCATATGATAATTATGTGCGCATATTTTAATAGGTGCGATCATAACAGCACTAATGCACCGAATCCCATCAGAACTCCGCAGTTAAGCGTGCTTGGGCGAGAGTAGTACTAGGATGGGTGACCTCCTGGGAAGTCCTCGTGTTGCACCTCTTTTTTTTTTTTTTTTTTTTTTTTTTTTTTTTTTTTTACGTCGTGCTTACCCTCGTTCTTTAAACGGCGCTATCTTGCACAGTTTTGTTAAAGCGATACTCAATGACCTGATTTTAGGCAAGCTCCCACGGGCCCCGCAGGGATTTGCAACTCGACTTACCCTACGTCGCGAGACATGCATATGATAATTATGTGCGCATATTTTAATAGGTGCGATCATACCAGCACTAATTCACCAGATCCCATCAGAACTCCGCAGTTAAGCATGCTTGGGCGAGAGTAGTACTAGGATGGGTGACATCCTGGGAAGTCCTCGTGTTGCACCTCTTTTTTTTTTTTTTTTTTTTTTTTTTTTTTTTTTTTTTTTACGTCGTGCTTACCCTCGTTCTTTAAACGGCGCTATCTTGCACAGTTTTGTTAAAGCGAGTCTCAATGACCTGATTCTAGGCAAGCTCCCACGGGCCCCGCAAGGATTTGCAACTCGACTTACCCTACGTCGCGAGACATGCATATGTTAATTATGTGCGCATATTTTAATAGGTGCGATCATACCAGCACTAATTCACCGGATCCCATCAGAACTCCGCAGTTAAACGTGCTTGGGCGAGAGTAGTACTAGGATGGGTGACCTCCTGGGAAGTCCTCGTGTTGCACCTCTTTTTTTTTTTTTTTTTTTTTTTTTTTTTTTTTTTTTTTTTTTTTTTTTTTTTTTTTTTTTTTTTACGTCGTTCTTACCCTCGTTCTTTAAACGGCGCTATCTTGAATAGTTTAGCTAAAGCGAGTCTCAATGACCTCATTTTAGGCAAGCTCGCACGGGCCCCGCAGGGATTCGCAGCTCGACTTACCCTACGTCGAAAGACATGCATATGATAATTATGTGCGCATATTATAATAGGTGTGATCATACCAGCACTAATGCACCGGATCCCATCAGAACTCCGCAGTTAAGCGTGCTTGGGCGAGAGTAGTACTAGGATGGGTGACCTCCTGGGAAGTCCTCGTGTTGCACCTCTTTTTTTTTTTTTTTTTTTTTTTTACGTCGTGCTTACCCTCGTTCTTTAAACGGCGCTATCTTGCACAGTTTAGTTAAAGCGAGTCTCAATGACCTGATTTTAGGCAAGCTCCCACGGGCCCCGCAGGGATTTGCAACTCGACTTACCCTACGTCGCGAGACATGCATATGATAATTATGTGCGCATATTTTAATAGGTGCGATCATACCAGCACTAATGCACCGGATCCCATCAGAACTCCGCAGTTAAGCGTGCTTAGGCGAGAGTAGTACTAGGATGGGTGACCTCCTGGGAAATCCTCGTTTTGCACCTCTTTTTTTTTTTTTTTTTTTTTTTTACGTCGTGCTTACCCTCGTTCTTTAAACGGCGCTATCTTGCACAGTTTAGTTAAAGCGAGTCTCAATGACCTGATTTTAGGCAAGCTCCCACGGGCCCCGCAGGGATTTGCAACTCGACTTACCCTACGTCGCGAGACATGCATATGATAATTATGTGCGCATATTTTAATAGGTGCGATCATAACAGCACTAATGCACCGGATCCCATCAGAACTCCGCAGTTAAGCGTGCTTGGGCGAGAGTAGTACTAGGATGGGTGACCTCCTGGGAAGTCCTCGTGTTGCACCTCTTTTTTTTTTTTTTTTTTTTTTTTTTTTTTTTTTTTTTTTTTTTTTTTTTTTTTTTTTTTTTTACGTCGTGCTTACCCTCGTTCTTTAAACGGCGCTATCTTGCACAGTTTTGTTAAAGCGATACTCAATGACCTGATTTTAGGCAAGCTCCCACGGGCCCCGCAGGGATTTGCAACTCGACTTACCCTACGTCGCGAGACATGCATATGATAATTATGTGCGCATATTTTAATAGGTGCGATCATACCAGCACTAATTCACCAGATCCCATCAGAACTCCGCAGTTAAGCATGCTTGGGCGAGAGTAGTACTAGGATGGGTGACCTCCTGGGAAGTCCTCGTGTTGCACCTCTTTTTTTTTTTTTTTTACGTCGTGCTTACCCTCGTTCTTTAAACGGCGCTATCTTGCACAGTTTTGTTAAAGCGAGTCTCAATGACCTGATTCTAGGCAAGCTCCCACGGGCCCCGCAAGGATTTGCAACTCGACTTACCCTACGTCGCGAGACATGCATATGTTAATTATGTGCGCATATTTTAATAGGTGCGATCATACCAGCACTAATTCACCGGATCCCATCAGAACTCCGCAGTTAAACGTGCTTGGGCGAGAGTAGTACTAGGATGGGTGACCTCCTGGGAAGTCCTCGTGTTGCACCTCTTTTTTTTTTTACGTCGTGCTTACCCTCGTTCTTTAAACGGCGCTATCTTGCACAGTTTAGTTAAAGCGAGTCTCAATGACCTGATTTTAGGCAAGCTCCCACGGGCCCCGCAGGGATTTGCAACTCGACTTACCCTACGTCGCGAGACATGCATATGATAATTATGTGCGCATATTTTAATAGGTGCGATCATACCAGCACTAATGCACCGGATCCCATCAGAACTCTGCAGTTAAGCGTGCTTGGGCGAGAGTAGTACTAGGATGGGTGACCTCCTGGGAAGTCCTCGTGTTGCACCTCTTTTTTTTTTTTTTTTTTTTTTTTACGTCGTGCTTACCCTCGTTCTTTAAACGGCGCTATCTTGCACAGTTTAGTTAAAGCGAGTCTCAATGACCTGATTTTAGGCAAGCTCCCACGGGCCCCGCAGGGATTTGCAACTCGACTTACCCTACGTCGCGAGACATGCATATGATAATTATGTGCGCATATTTTAATAGGTGCGATCATAACAGCACTAATGCACCGAATCCCATCAGAACTCCGCAGTTAAGCGTGCTTGGGCGAGAGTAGTACTAGGATGGGTGACCTCCTGGGAAGTCCTCGTGTTGCACCTCTTTTTTTTTTTTTTTTTTTTTTTTTTTTTTTTTTTTACGTCGTGCTTACCCTCGTTCTTTGAACGGCGCTATCTTGCACAGTTTTGTTAAAGCGATACTCAATGACCTGATTTTAGGCAAGCTCCCACGGGCCCCGCAGGGATTTGCAACTCGACTTACCCTACGTCGCGAGACATGCATATGATAATTATGTGCGCATATTTTAATAGGTGCGATCATACCAGCACTAATTCACCAGATCCCATCAGAACTCCGCAGTTAAGCATGCTTGGGCGAGAGTAGTACTAGGATGGGTGACCTCCTGGGAAGTCCTCGTGTTGCACCTCTTTTTTTTTTTTTTTTTTTTTTTTTTTTTTTTACGTCGTGCTTACCCTCGTTCTTTAAACGGCGCTATCTTGCACAGTTTTGTTAAAGCGAGTCTCAATGACCTGATTCTAGGCAAGCTCCCACGGGCCCCGCAAGGATTTGCAACTCGACTTACCCTACGTCGCGAGACATGCATATGTTAATTATGTGCGCATATTTTAATAGGTGCGATCATACCAGCACTAATTCACCGGATCCCATCAGAACTCCGCAGTTAAACGTGCTTGGGCGAGAGTAGTACTAGGATGGGTGACCTCCTGGGAAGTCCTCGTGTTGCACCTCTTTTTTTTTTTTTTTTTTTTTTTTTTACGTCGTTCTTACCCTCGTTCTTTAAACGGCGCTATCTTGAATAGTTTAGCTAAAGCGAGTCTCAATGACCTCATTTTAGGCAAGCTCGCACGGGCCCCGCAGGGATTCGCAGCTCGACTTACCCTACGTCGCAAGACATGCATATGATAATTATGTGCGCATATTATAATAGGTGTGATCATACCAGCACTAATGCACCGGATCCCATCAGAACTCCGCAGTTAAGCGTGCTTGGGCGAGAGTAGTACTAGGATGGGTGACCTCCTGGGAAGTCCTCGTGTTGCACCTCTTTTTTTTTTTTTTTTTTTTTTTTTACGTCGTGCTTACCCTCGTTCTTTAAACGGCGCTATCTTGAATAGTTTAGCTAAAGCGAGTCTCAATGACCTCATTTTAGGCAAGCTCGCACGGGCCCCGCAGGGATTCGCAGCTCGACTTACCCTACGTCGCAAGACATGCATATGATAATTATGTGCGCATATTTTAATAGGTGCGATCATACCAGCACTAATGAACCGGATCCCATCAGAACTCCGCAGTTAAGCGTGCTTGGGCGAGAGTAGTACTAGGATGGGTGACCTCCTGGGAAGTCCTCGTGTTGCACCTCTTTTTTTTTTTCTTTTTTTTTTTTTTTTTTTTTTTTACGTCGTGCTTGCCCTCGTTCTTTAAACGGTGCTATCTTGAATAGTTTAGCTAAAGCGAGTCTCAATGACCTTATTTTAGGCAAGCTCGCACGGGCCCGCAGGGATTCGCAGCTCGACTTACCCTACGTCGCAAGACATGCATATGATAATTATGTGCGCATATTATAATAGGTGTGATCATACCAGCACTAATGCAACGGATCCCATCAGAACTCCGCAGTTAAGCGTGCTTGGGCGAGAGTAGTACTAGGATGGGTGACTTCCTGGGAAGTCCTCGTGTTGCACCTCTTTTTTTTTTTTTTTTTTTTTTTACGTCGTGCTTACCCTCGTTCTTTAAACGGCGCTATCTTGCACAGTTTAGTTAAAGCGAGTCTCAATGACCTGATTTTAGGCAAGCTCCCACGGGCCCCGCAGGGATTTGCAACTAGACTTACCCTACGTCGCGAGACATGCATATGATAATTATGTGCGCATATTTTAATAGGTGCGATCATACCAGCACTAATGCACCGGATCCCATCAGAACTCCGCAGTTAAGCGTGCTTGGGCGAGAGTAGTACTAGGATGGGTGACCTCCTGGGAAGTCCTCGTGTTGCACCTCTTTTTTTTTTTTTTTTTTTTACGTCGTGCTTACCCTCGTTCTTTAAACGGCGCTATCTTGAATAGTTTAGCTAAAGCGAGTCTCAATGACCTCATTTTAGGCAAGCTCGCACGGGCCCCGCAGGGATTCGCAGCTCGACTTACCCTACGTCGCAAGACATGCATATGATAATTATGTGCGCATATTATAATAGGTGCGATCATACCAGCACTAATGCACCGGATCCCATCAGAACTCCGCAGTTAAGCGTGCTTGGGCGAGAGTAGTACTAGGATGGGTGACCTCCTGGGAAGTCCTCGTGTTGCACCTCTTTTTTTTTTTACGTCGTGCTTACCCTCGTTCTTTAAACGGCGCTATCTTGCACAGTTTAGTTAAAGCGAGTCTCAATGACCTGATTTTAGGCAAGCTCCCACGGGCCCCGCAGGGATTTGCAACTCGACTTACCCTACGTCGCGAGACATGCATATGATAATTATGTGCGCATATTTTAATAGGTGCGATCATACCAGCACTAATGCACCGGATCCCTTTAGAACTCCGCAGTTAAGCGTGCTTGGGCGAGAGTAGTACTAGGATGGGTGACCTCCTGGGAAGTCCTCGTGTTGCACCTCTTTTTTTTTTTTTTTTTTTTTTTTTACGTCGTGCTTACCCTCGTTCTTTAAACGGCGCTATCTTGAATAGTTTAGCTAAAGCGAGTCTCAATGACCTCATTTTAGGCAAGCTCGCACGGGCCCCGCAGGGATTCGCAGCTCGACTTACCCTACGTCGCAAGACATGCATATGATAATTATGTGCGCATATTTTAATAGGTGCGATCATACCAGCACTAATGAACCGGATCCCATCAGAACTCCGCAGTTAAGCGTGCTTGGGCGAGAGTAGTACTAGGATGGGTGACCTCCTGGGATGTCCTCGTGTTGCACCTCTTTTTTTTTTTTTTTTTTTACGTCGTGCTTGCCCTCGTTCTTTAAACGGTGCTATCTTGAATAGTTTAGCTAAAGCGAGTCTCAATGACCTTATTTTAGGCAAGCTCGCACGGGCCCGCAGGGATTCGCAGCTCGACTTACCCTACGTCGCAAGACATGCATATGATAATTATGTGCGCATATTATAATAGGTGTGATCATACCAGCACTAATGCAACGGATCCCATCAGAACTCCGCAGTTAAGCGTGCTTGGGCGAGAGTAGTACTAGGATGGGTGACTTCCTGGGAAGTCCTCGTGTTGCACCTCTTTTTTTTTTTTTTTTTTTTTTACGTCGTGCTTACCCTCGTTCTTTAAACGGCGCTATCTTGCACAGTTTAGTTAAAGCGAGTCTCAATGACCTGATTTTAGCCAAGCTCCCACGGGCCCCGCAGGGATTTGCAACTCGACTTACCCTACGTCGCGAGACATGCATATGATAATTATGTGCGCATATTTTAATAGGTGCGATCATACCAGCACTAATGCACCGGATCCCATCAGAACTCCGCAGTTAAGCGTGCTTGGGCGAGAGTAGTACTAGGATGGGTGAACTCCTGGGAAGTCCTCGTGTTGCACCTCTTTTTTTTTTTTTTTTTTACGTCGTGCTTACCCTCGTTCTTTAAACGGCGCTATCTTGAATAGTTTAGCTAAAGCGAGTCTCAATGACCTCATTTTAGGCAAGCTCGCACGGGCCCCGCAGGGATTCGCAGCTCGACTTACCCTACGTCGCAAGACATGCATATGATAATTATGTGCGCATGTTATAATAGGTGCGATCATACCAGCACTAATGCACCGGATCCCATCAGAACTCCGCAGTTAAGCGTGCTTGGGCGAGAGTAGTACTAGGATGGGTGACCTCCTGGGAAGTCCTCGTGTTGCACCTCTTTTTTTTTTTTTTTTTTTTTTTACGTCGTGCTTGCCCTCGTTCTTTAAACGGCGCTATCTTGAATAGTTTAGCTAAAGCGAGTCTCAATGACCTTATTTTAGGCAAGCTCGCACGGGCCCGCAGGGATTCGCAGCTCGACTTACCCTACGTCGCAAGACATGCATATGATAATTATGTGCGCATATTATAATAGGTGCGATCATACCAGCACTAATGAACCGGATCCCATCAGAACTCCGCAGTTAAGCGTGCTTGGGCGAGAGTAGTACTAGGATGGGTGACCTCCTGGGAAGTCCTCGTGTTGCACCTCTTTTTTTTTTTACGTCGTGCTTACCCTCGTTCTTTAAACGGCGCTATCTTGCACAGTTTAGTTAAAGCGAGTCTCAATGACCTAATTTTAGGCAAGCTCCCACGGGCCCCGCAGGGATTTGCAACTCGACTTACCCTACGTCGCGAGACATGCATATGATAATTATGTGCGCATATTTTAATAGGTGCGATCATACCAGCACTAATGCATCGGATCCCATCAGAACTCCGCAGTTAAGCGTGCTTGGGCGAGAGTAGTACTAGGATGGGTGACCTCCTGGGAAGTCCTCGTGTTGCACCTCTTTTTTTTTTTTTTTTTTTACGTCGTGCTTACCCTCGTTCTTTAAACGGCGCTATCTTGAATAGTTTAGCTAAAGCGAGTCTCAATGACCTCATTTTAGGCAAGCTCGCACGGGCCCCGCAGGGATTCGCAGCTCGACTTACCCTACGTCGCAAGACATGCATATGATAATTATGTGCGCATATTATAATAGGTGCGATCATACCAGCACTAATGCACCGGATCCCATCAGAACTCCGCAGTTAAGCGTGCTTGGGCGAGAGTAGTACTAGGATGGGTGACCTCCTGGGAAGTCCTCGTGTTGCACCTCTTTTTTTTTTTACGTCGTGCTTACCCTCGTTCTTTAAACGGCGCTATCTTGCACAGTTTAGTTAAAGCGAGTCTCAATGACCTGATTTTAGGCAAGCTCCCACGGGCCCCGCAGGGATTTGCAACTCGACTTACCCTACGTCGCGAGACATGCATATGATAATTATGTGCGCATATTTTAATAGGTGCGATCATACCAGCACTAATGCACCGGATCCCTTTAGAACTCCGCAGTTAAGCGTGCTTGGGCGAGAGTAGTACTAGGATGGGTGACCTCCTGGGAAGTCCTCGTGTTGCACCTCTTTTTTTTTTTTTTTTTTTTTTTTTTACGTCGTGCTTACCCTCGTTCTTTAAACGGCGCTATCTTGAATAGTTTAGCTAAAGCGAGTCTCAATGACCTCATTTTAGGCAAGCTCGCACGGGCCCCGCAGGGATTCGCAGCTCGACTTACCCTACGTCGCAAGACATGCATATGATAATTATGTGCGCATATTTTAATAGGTGCGATCATACCAGCACTAATGAACCGGATCCCATCAGAACTCCGCAGTTAAGCGTGCTTGGGCGAGAGTAGTACTAGGATGGGTGACCTCCTGGGATGTCCTCGTGTTGCACCTCTTTTTTTTTTTTTTTTTTTACGTCGTGCTTGCCCTCGTTCTTTAAACGGTGCTATCTTGAATAGTTTAGCTAAAGCGAGTCTCAATGACCTTATTTTAGGCAAGCTCGCACGGGCCCGCAGGGATTCGCAGCTCGACTTACCCTACGTCGCAAGACATGCATATGATAATTATGTGCGCATATTATAATAGGTGTGATCATACCAGCACTAATGCAACGGATCCCATCAGAACTCCGCAGTTAAGCGTGCTTGGGCGAGAGTAGTACTAGGATGGGTGACTTCCTGGGAAGTCCTCGTGTTGCACCTCTTTTTTTTTTTTTTTTTTTTTTACGTCGTGCTTACCCTCGTTCTTTAAACGGCGCTATCTTGCACAGTTTAGTTAAAGCGAGTCTCAATGACCTGATTTTAGCCAAGCTCCCACGGGCCCCGCAGGGATTTGCAACTCGACTTACCCTACGTCGCGAGACATGCATATGATAATTATGTGCGCATATTTTAATAGGTGCGATCATACCAGCACTAATGCACCGGATCCCATCAGAACTCCGCAGTTAAGCGTGCTTGGGCGAGAGTAGTACTAGGATGGGTGAACTCCTGGGAAGTCCTCGTGTTGCACCTCTTTTTTTTTTTTTTTTTTACGTCGTGCTTACCCTCGTTCTTTAAACGGCGCTATCTTGAATAGTTTAGCTAAAGCGAGTCTCAATGACCTCATTTTAGGCAAGCTCGCACGGGCCCCGCAGGGATTCGCAGCTCGACTTACCCTACGTCGCAAGACATGCATATGATAATTATGTGCGCATGTTATAATAGGTGCGATCATACCAGCACTAATGCACCGGATCCCATCAGAACTCCGCAGTTAAGCGTGCTTGGGCGAGAGTAGTACTAGGATGGGTGACCTCCTGGGAAGTCCTCGTGTTGCACCTCTTTTTTTTTTTTTTTTTTTTTTTACGTCGTGCTTGCCCTCGTTCTTTAAACGGCGCTATCTTGAATAGTTTAGCTAAAGCGAGTCTCAATGACCTTATTTTAGGCAAGCTCGCACGGGCCCGCAGGGATTCGCAGCTCGACTTACCCTACGTCGCAAGACATGCATATGATAATTATGTGCGCATATTATAATAGGTGCGATCATACAAGCACTAATGAACCGGATCCCATCAGAACTCCGCAGTTAAGCGTGCTTGGGCGAGAGTAGTACTAGGATGGGTGACCTCCTGGGAAGTCCTCGTGTTGCACCTCTTTTTTTTTTTACGTCGTGCTTACCCTCGTTCTTTAAACGGCGCTATCTTGCACAGTTTAGTTAAAGCGAGTCTCAATGACCTAATTTTAGGCAAGCTCCCACGGGCCCCGCAGGGATTTGCAACTCGACTTACCCTACGTCGCGAGACATGCATATGATAATTATGTGCGCATATTTTAATAGGTGCGATCATACCAGCACTAATGCACCGGATCCCATCAGAACTCCGCAGTTAAGCGTGCTTGGGCGAGAGTAGTACTAGGATGGGTGACCTCCTGGGAAGTCCTCGTGTTGCACCTCTTTTTTTTTTTTTTTTTTTTTTTTTACGTCGTGCTTACCCTCGTTCTTTAAACGGCGCTATCTTGCACAGTTTAGTTAAAGCGAGTCTCAATGACCTGATTTTAGGCAAGCTCCCACGGGCCCCGCAGGGATTTGCAACTCGACTTGCCCTACGTCGCGAGACATGCATATGATAATTATGTGCGCATATTTTAATAGGTGCGATCATAACAGCACTAATGCACCGGATCCCATCAGAACTCCGCAGTTAAGCGTGCTTGGGCGAGAGTAGTACTTGGATGGGTGACCTCCTGGGAAGTCCTCGTGTTGCACCTCTTTTTTTTTTTTTTTTTTTTTTTTTTTTTTTTTTTTTTACGTCGTGCTTACCCTCGTTCTTTAAACGGCGCTATCTTGCACAGTTTTGTTAAAGCGATACTCAATGACCTGATTTTAGGCAAGCTCCCACGGGCCCCGCAGGGATTTGCAACTCGACTTACCCTACGTCGCGAGACATGCATATGATAATTATGTGCGCATATTTTAATAGGTGCGATCATACCAGCACTAATTCACCAGATCCCATCAGAACTCCGCAGTTAAGCATGCTTGGGCGAGAGTAGTACTAGGATGGGTGATCTCCTGGGAAGTCCTCGTGTTGCACCTCTTTTTTTTTTTTTTTTTTTTTTTTTTTTTTTTTTTTTTTTTTTTTTTTTTTTTTTTTTTTTTTTTTACGTCGTGCTTACCCTCGTTCTTTAAACGGCGCTATCTTGCACAGTTTTGTTAAAGCGAGTCTCAATGACCTGATTTTAGGCAAGCTCCCACGGGCACCGCAGGGATTTGCAACTCGACTTACCCTACGTCGCGAGACATGCATATGATAATTATGTGCGCATATTTTAATAGGTGCGATCATACCAGCAATAATTCACCGGATCCCATCAGAACTCCGCAGTTAAACGTGCTTGGGCGAGAGTAGTACTAGGATGGGTGACCTCCTGGGAAGTCCTCGTGTTGCACCTCTTTTTTTTTTTTTTTTTTTTTTTTTTTTTTTTTTTTTTTTTTTTTTTTTTTTACGTCGTGCTTGCCCTCGTTCTTTAAACGGCGCTATCTTGAATAGTTTAGCTAAAGCGAGTCTCAATGACCTCATTTTAGGCAAGCTCGCACGGGCCCCGCAGGGATTCGCAGCTCGACTTACCCTACGTCGCAAGACATGCATATGATAATTATGTGCGCATATTATAATAGGTGTGATCATACCAGCACTAATGCACCGGATCCCATCAGAACTCCGCAGTTAAGCGTGCTTGGGCGAGAGTAGTACTAGGATGGGTGACCTCCTGGGAAGTCCTCGTGTTGCACCTCTTTTTTTTTTTTTTTTTTTTTTTTTTTTTTTTACGTCGTGCTTACCCTCGTTCTTTAAACGGCGCTATCTTGAATAGTTTAGCTAAAGCGAGTCTCAATGACCTCATTTTAGGCAAGCTCGCACGGGCCCCGCAGGGATTCGCAGCTCGACTTACCCTACGTCGCAAGACATGCATATGATAATTATGTGCGCATATTTTAATAGGTGCGATCATACCAGCACTAATGAACCGGATCCCATCAGAACTCCGCAGTTAAGCGTGCTTGGGCGAGAGTAGTACTAGGATGGGTGACCTCCTGGGAAGTCCTCGTGTTGCACCTCTTTTTTTTTTTTTTTTTTTTACGTCGTGCTTGCCCTCGTTCTTTAAACGGTGCTATCTTGAATAGTTTAGCTAAAGCGAGTCTCAATGACCTTATTTTAGGCAAGCTCGCACGGGCCCGCAGGGATTCGCAGCTCGACTTACCCTACGTCGCAAGACATGCATATGATAATTATGTGCGCATATTATAATAGGTGTGATCATACCAGCACTAATGCAACGGATCCTATCAGAACTCCGCAGTTAAGCGTGCTTGGGCGAGAGTAGTACTAGGATGGGTGACTTCCTGGGAAGTCCTCGTGTTGCACCTCTTTTTTTTTTTTTTTTTTTTTTTTACGTCGTGCTTACCCTCGTTCTTTAAACGGCGCTATCTTGCACAGTTTAGTTAAAGCGAGTCTCAATGACCTGATTTTAGGCAAGCTCCCACGGGCCCCGCAGGGATTTGCAACTCGACTTACCCTACGTCGCGAGACATGCATATGATAATTATGTGCGCATATTTTAATAGGTGCGATCATACCAGCACTAATTCACCAGATCCCATCAGAACTCCGCAGTTAAGCATGCTTGGGCGAGAGTAGTACTAGGATGGGTGACCTCCTGGGAAGTCCTCGTGTTGCACCTCTTTTTTTTTTTTTTTTTTTACGTCGTGCTTACCCTCGTTCTTTAAACGGCGCTATCTTGCACAGTTTTGTTAAAGCGAGTCTCAATGACCTGATTCTAGGCAAGCTCCCACGGGCCCCGCAAGGATTTGCAACTCGACTTACCCTACGTCGCGAGACATGCATATGTTAATTATGTGCGCATATTTTAATAGGTGCGATCATACCAGCACTAATTCACCGGATCCCATCAGAACTCCGCAGTTAAACGTGCTTGGGCGAGAGTAGTACTAGGATGGGTGACCTCCTGGGAAGTCCTCGTGTTGCACCTCTTTTTTTTTTTTTTTTTTTTTTTTTTTTTTTTTTTTTTTTTTTTTTTTTTTTTTTTACGTCGTTCTTACCCTCGTTCTTTAAACGGCGCTATCTTGAATAGTTTAGCTAAAGCGAGTCTCAATGACCTCATTTTAGGCAAGCTCGCACGGGCCCCGCAGGGATTCGCAGCTCGACTTACCCTACGTCGCAAGACATGCATATGATAATTATGTGCGCATATTATAATAGGTGTGATCATACTAGCACTAATGCACCGGATCCCATCAGAACTCCGCAGTTAAGCGTGCTTGGGCGAGAGTAGTACTAGGATGGGTGACCTCCTGGGAAGTCCTCGTGTTGCACCTCTTTTTTTTTTTTTTTTTACGTCGTGCTTACCCTCGTTCTTTAAACGGCGCTATCTTGAATAGTTTAGCTAAAGCGAGTCTCAATGACCTCATTTTAGGCAAGCTCGCACGGGCCCCGCAGGGATTCGCAGCTCGACTTACCCTACGTCGCAAGACATGCATATGATAATTATGTGCGCATATTTTAATAGGTGCGATCATACCAGCACTAATGAACCGGATCCCATCAGAACTCCGCAGTTAAGCGTGCTTGGGCGAGAGTAGTACTAGGATGGGTGACCTCCTGGGAAGTCCTCGTGTTGCACCTCTTTTTTTTTTTTTTTTTTTTTTTTACGTCGTGCTTGCCCTCGTTCTTTAAACGGTGCTATCTTGAATAGTTTAGCTAAAGCGAGTCTCAATGACCTTATTTTAGGCAAGCTCGCACGGGCCCGCAGGGATTCGCAGCTCGACTTACCCTACGTCGCAAGACATGCATATGATAATTATGTGCGCATATTATAATAGGTGTGATCATACCAGCACTAATGCAACGGATCCCATCAGAACTCCGCAGTTAAGCGTGCTTGGGCGAGAGTAGTACTAGAATGGGTGACTTCCTGGGAAGTCCTCGTGTTGCACCTCTTTTTTTTTTTTTTTTTTTTTTTACGTCGTGCTTACCCTCGTTCTTTAAACGGCGCTATCTTGCACAGTTTAGTTAAAGCGAGTCTCAATGACCTGATTTTAGACAAGCTCCCACGGGCCCCGCAGGGATTTGCAACTCGACTTACCCTACGTCGCGAGACATGCATATGATAATTATGTGCGCATATTTTAATAGGTGCGATCATACCAGCACTAATGCACCGGATCCCATCAGAACTCCGCAGTTAAGCGTGCTTGGGCGAGAGTAGTACTAGGATGGGTGACCTCCTGGGAAGTCCTCGTGTTGCACCTCTTTTTTTTTTTTTTTTTTACGTCGTGCTTACCCTCGTTCTTTAAACGGCGCTATCTTGCACAGTTTTGTTAAAGCGAGTCTCAATGACCTGATTCTAGGCAAGCTCCCACGGGCCCCGCAAGGATTTGCAACTCGACTTACCCTACGTCGCGAGACATGCATATGTTAATTATGTGCGCATATTTTAATAGGTGCGATCATACCAGCACTAATTCACCGGATCCCATCAGAACTCCGCAGTTAAACGTGCTTGGGCGAGAGTAGTACTAGGATGGGTGACCTCCTGGGAAGTCCTCGTGTTGCACCTCTTTTTTTTTTTTTTTTTTTTTTTTTTTTTTTTTTTTTTTTACGTCGTGCTTACCCTCGTTCTTTAAACGGCGCTATCTTGAATAGTTTAGCTAAAGCGAGTCTCAATGACCTCATTTTAGGCAAGTTCGCACGGGCCCCGCAGGGTTTCGCAACTCGACTTACCCTACGTCGCGAGACATGCATATGATAATTATGTGCGCATATTTTAATAGGTGCGATCATACCAGCACTAATGCACCGGATCCCATTAGAACTCCGCAGTTAAGCGTGCTTGGGCGAGAGTAGTACTAGGATGGGTGACCTCCTGGGAAGTTCTCGTGTTGCACCTCTTTTTTTTTTTTTTTTTTTTTTTTTTTTACGTCGTGCTTACCCTCGTTCTTTAAACGGCGCTATCTTGAATAGTTTAGCTAAAGCGAGTCTCAATGACCTCATTTTAGGCAAGCTCGCACGGGCCCCGCAGGGATTCGCAGCTCGACTTACCCTACGTCGCAAGACATGCATATGATAATTATGTGCGCATATTATAATAGGTGCGATCATACCAGCACTAATGCACCGGATCCCATCAGAACTCCGCAGTTAAGCGTGCTTGGGCGAGAGTAGTACTAGGATGGGTGACCTCCTGGGAAGTCCTCGTGTTGCACCTCTTTTTTTTTTTTTTTTTTTTTTACGTCGTGCTTGCCCTCGTTCTTTAAACGGCGCTATCTTGAATAGTTTAGCTAAAGCGAGTCTCAATGACCTTATTTTAGGCAAGCTCGCACGGGCCCGCAGGGATTCGCAGCTCGACTTACCCTACGTCGCAAGACATGCATATGATAATTATGTGCGCATATTATAATAGGTGCGATCATACCAGCACTAATGCAACGGATCCCATCAGAACTCCGCAGTTAAGCGTGCTTGGGCGAGAGTAGTACTAGGATGGGTGACCTCCTGGGAAGTCCTCGTGTTGCACCTCTTTTTTTTTTTTTTTTTTTTTTACGTCGTGCTTACCCTCGTTCTTTAAACGGCGCTATCTTGCACAGTTTAGTTAAAGCGAGTCTCAATGACCTGATTTTAGGCAAGCTCCCACGGGCCCCGCAGGGATTTGCAACTCGAGTTACCCTACGTCGCGAGACATGCATATGACAATTATGTGCGCATATTTTAATAGGTGCGATCATACCAGCACTAATGCACCGGATCCCATCAGAACTCCGCAGTTAAGCGCGCTTGGGCGAGAGTAGTACTAGGATGGGTGACCTCCTGGGAAGTCCTCGTGTTGCACCTCTTTTTTTTTATTTATTTATTTTATTTTATTTTTTTTTTACGTCGTGCTTACCCTCGTTCTTTAAACGGCGCTATCTTGCACAGTTTTGTTAAAGCGAGTCTCAATGACCTGATTTTAGGCAAACTCCCACGGGCCCCGCAAGGATTTGCAACTCGACTTACCCTACGTCGCGAGACATGCATATGATAATTATGTGCGCATATTTTAATAGGTGCGATCATACCAGCACTAATTCACCGGATCCCATCAGAACTCCGCAGTTAAACGTGCTTGGGCGAGAGTAGTAGTAGGATGGGTGACTTCCTGGGAAGTCCTCGTGTTGCACCTCTTTTTTTTTTTTTTTTTTTTTTACGTCGTGCTTACCCTCGTTCTTTAAACGGCGCTATCTTGCACAGTTTTGTTAAAGCGAGTCTCAATGACCTGATTTTAGGCAAGCTCCCACGGGCCCCGCAGGGATTTGCAACTCGAGTTACCCTACGTCGCGAGACATGCATATGACAATTATGTGCGCATATTTTAATAGGTGCGATCATACCAGCACTAATGCACCGGATCCCATCAGAACTCCGCAGTTAAGCGCGCTTGGGCGAGAGTAGTACTAGGATGGGTGACCTCCTGGGAAGTCCTCGTGTTGCACCTCTTTTTGTTTATTTATTTATTTTATTTTATTTTTTTTTTACGTCGTGCTTACCCTCGTTCTTTAAACGGCGCTATCTTGCACAGTTTAGTTAAAGCGAGTCTCATTGACCTGATTTTAGGCAAGCTCCCACGGGCCCCGCAGGGATTTGCAACTCGAGTTACCCTACGTCGCGAGACATGCATATGATAATTATGTGCGCATATTTTAATAGGTGTGATCATACCCGCACTAATGCACCGGATCCCATCAGAACTCCGCAGTTAAGCGTGCTTGGGCGAGAGTAGTACTAGGATGGGTGACCTCCTGGGAAGTCCTCGTGTTGCACCTCTTTTTTTTTTTTTTTTTTTTTTACGTCGTGCTTACCCTCGTTCTTTAAACGGCGCTATCTTGCACAGTTTTGTTAAAGCGAGTCTCAATGACCTGATTTTAGGCAAGCTCCCACGGGCCCCGCAAGGATTTGCAACTCGACTTACCCTACGTCGCGAGACATGCATATGATAATTATGTGCGCATATTTTAATAGGTGCGATCATACCAGCACTAATTCACCGGATCCCATCAGAACTCCGCAGTTAAACGTGCTTGGGCGAGAGTAGTACTAGGATGGGTGACCTCTTGGGAAGTCCTCGAGTTGCACCTCTTTTTTTTTTTTTTTTTTTTTTTTTTTTTTTTTTTTTACGTCGTGCTTACCCTCGTTCTTTAAACGGCGCTATCTTGCACAGTTTTGTTAAAGCGAGTCTCAATGACCTGATTTTAGGCAAGCTCCCACGGGCCCCGCAGGGATTTGCAACTCGACTTACCCTACGTTGCGAGACATGCATATGATAATTATGTGCGCATATTTTAATAGGTGCGATCATACCAGCACTAATTCACCGGATCCCATCAGAACTCCGCAGTTAAACGTGTTTGGGCGAGAGTAGTACTAGGATGGGTGACCTCCTGGGAAGTCCTCGTGTTGCACCTCTTTTTTTTTTTTTTTTTTTACGTCGTGCTTGCCCTCGTTCTTTAAACGGCGCTATCTTGAATAGTTTAGCTAAAGCGAGTCTCAATGACCTTATTTTAGGCAAGCTCGCACGGGCCCGCAGGGATTCGCAGCTCGACTTACCCTACGTCGCAAGACATGCATATGATAATTATGTGCGCATATTATAATAGGTGCGATCATACCAGCACTAATGCAACGGATCCCATCAGAACTCCGCAGTTAAGCGTGCTTGGGCGAGAGTAGTACTAGGATGGGTGACCTCCTGGGAAGTCCTCGTGTTGCACCTCTTTTTTTTTTTTTTTTTTTTTTTTACGTCGTGCTTACCCTCGTTCTTTAAACGGCGCTATCTTGCACAGTTTAGTTAAAGCGAGTCTCAATGACCTGATTTTAGGCAAGCTCCCACGGGCCCCGCAGGGATTTGCAACTCGACTTACCCTACGTCGCGAGACATGCATATGATAATTATGTGCGCATATTTTAATAGGTGCGATCATACCAGCACTAATGCACCGGATCCCATCAGAACTCCGCAGTTAAGCGTGCTTGGGCGAGAGTAGTACTAGGATGGGTGACCTCCTGGGAAGTCCTCGTGTTGCACCACTTTTTTTTTTTTTTTTTTTTTACGTCGTGCTTACCCTCGTTCTTTAAACGGCGCTATCTTGCACAGTTTAGTTAAAGCGAGTCTCAATGACCTGATTTTAGGCAAGCTCCCACGGGCCCCGCAGGGATTTGCAACTCGACTTACCCTACGTCGCGAGACATGCATATGATAATTATGTGCGCATATTTTAATAGGTGCGATCATACCAGCACTAATGCACCGGATCCCATCAGAACGCCGCAGTTAAGCGTGCTTGGGCGAGAGTAGTACTAGGATGGGTGACCTCCTAGGAAGTCCTCGTGTTGCACCTCTTTTTTTTTTTTTTTTTTTTTTTTTTTTTTACGTCGTGCTTATCCTCGTTCTTTAAACGGCGCTATCTTGCACAGTTTAGTTAAAGCGAGTCTCAATGACCTGATTTTAGGCAAGCTCCCACGGGCCCCGCAGGGATTTGCAACTCGACTTACCCTACGTCGCGAGACATGCATATGATAATTATGTGCGCATATTTTAATAGGTGCGATCATACCAGCACTAATGCACCGGATCCCATTAGAACTCCGCAGTTAAGCGTGCTTGGGCGAGAGTAGTACTAGGATGGGTGAACTCCTGGGAAGTCCTCGTGTTGCACCTCTTTTTTTTTTTTTTTTTTTTTTTTTTTTTACGTCGTGCTTACCCTCGTTCTTTAAACGGCGCTATCTTGCACAGTTTTGTTAAAGCGAGTCTCAATGACCTGATTTTAGGCAAGCTCCCACGGGCCCCGCAGGGATTTGCAACTCGACTTACCCTACTTCGCGAGACATGCATATGATAATTATGTGCGCATATTTTAATAGGTGCGATCATACCAGCACTAATTCACCGGATCCCATCAGAACTCCGCAGTTAAGCGTGCTTGGGCGAGAGTAGTACTAGGATGGGTGACCTCCTGGGAAGTCCTCGTGTTGCACCTCTTTTTTTTTTTTTTTTACGTCGTGCTTACCCTCGTTCTTTAAACGGCGCTATCTTGCACAGTTTAGTTAAAGCGAGTCTCAATGACCTGATTTTAGGCAAGCTCGCACGGGCCCCGCAGGGATTTGCAACTCGACTTACCCTACGTCGCGAGACATGCATATGATAATTATGTGCGCATATTTTAATAGGTGCGATCATACCAGCACTAATTCACCGGATCCCATCAGAACTCCGCAGTTAAGCGTGCTTGGGCGAGAGTAGTACTAGGATGGGTGACCTCCTCGGAAGTCCTCGTGTTGCACCTCTTCTTCTTTTTTTTTTTTTTTTTTTTTTTTTTTTTTTTACGTCGTGCTTGCCCTCATTCTTTAAACGGCGCTATCTTGAATAGTTTAGCTAAAGCGAGTCTCAATTACCTGATTTTAGGCAAGCTCGCACGGTCCCCGCAGGGATTCGCAGCTCGACTTACCCTACGTCGCAAGACATGCATATGATAATTATGTGCGCATATTATAAAAGGTGCGATCATACCAGCACTAATGCACCGGATCCCATCAGAACTCCGCAGTTAAGCGTGCTTGGGCGAGAGTAGTACTAGGATGGGTGACCTCCTGGGAAGTCCTCGTGTTGCACCTCTTCTTTTTTTTTTTTTTTTTTTTTTACGTCGTGCTTACCCTCGTTCTTTAAACGGCGCTATCTTGCACAGTTTAGTTAAAGCGAGTCTCAATGACCTGATTTTAGGCAAGCTCCCACGGGCCCCGCAGGGATTTGCAACTCGACTTACCCTACGTCGCGAGACATGCATATGATAATTATGTGCGCATATTTTAATAGGTGCGATCATACCAGCACTAATTCACCGGATCCCATCAGAACTCCGCAGTTAAGCGTGCTTGGGAGAGAGTATTACTTGGATGGGTGACCTCCTGGGAAGTCCTCGTGTTGCACCTCTTTTTTTTTTTTTTTTTTACGTCGTGCTTACCCTCGTTCTTTAAACGGCGCTATCTTGAATAGTTTAGCTAAAGCGAGTCTCAATGACCTCATTTTAGGCAAGTTCGCACGGGCCCCGCAGGGATTCGCAGCTCGACTTACCCTACGTCGCGAGACATGCATATGATAATTATGTGCGCATATTTTAATAGGTGCGATCATACCAGCACTAATGCACCGGATCCCATCAGAACTCCGCAGTTAAGCGTGCTTGGGCGAGAGTAGTACTAGGATGGGTGACCTCCTGTTAATTCCTCGTGTTGCACCTCTTTTTTTTTTTTTTTTTTTTTTTACGTCGTGCTTACCCTCGTTCTTTAAACGGCGCTATCTTGAATAGTTTAGCTAAAGCGAGTCTCAATGACCTCATTTTAGGCAAGCTCGCACGGGCCCCGCAGGGATTCGCAGCTCGACTTACCCTACGTCGCAAGACATGCATATGATAATTATGTGCGCATATTATAATAGGTGCGATCATACCAGCACTAATGCACCGGATCCCATCAGAACTCCGCAGTTAAGCGTGCTTGGGCGAGAGTAGTACTAGGATGGCTGACCTCCTGGGAAGTCCTCGTGTTGCACCTCTTTTTTTTTTTTTTTTTTTTTACGTCGTGCTTACCCTCGTTCTTTAAACGGCGCTATCTTGCACAGTTTAGTTAAAGCGAGTCTCAATGACCTGATTTTAGGCAAGCTCCCACGGGCCCCGCAGGGATTTGCAACTCGACTTACCCTACGTCGCGAGACATGCATATGATAATTATGTGCGCATATTTTAATAGGTGCGATCATACCAGCACTAATGCACCGGATCCCATCAGAACTCCGCAGTTAAGCGTGCTTGGGCGAGAGTAGTACTAGGATGGGTGACCTCCTGTTAAGTCCTCGTGTTGCACCTCTTTTTTTTTTTTTTTTTTTTTTTTTTTTTTTTTTTTTTTACGTCGTGCTTACCCTCGTTCTTTAAACGGCGCTATCTTGAATAGTTTAGCTAAAGCGAGTCTCAATGACCTCATTTTAGGCAAGCTCGCACGGGCCCCGCAGGGATTCGCAGCTCGACTTACCCTACGTCGCAAGACATGCATATGATAATTATGTGCGCATATTATAATAGGTGCGATCATACCAGCACTAATGCACCGGATCCCATCAGAACTCCGCAGTTAAGCGTGCTTGGGCGAGAGTAGTACTAGGATGGGTGACCTCCTGGGAAGTCCTCGTGTTGCACCTCTTTTTTTTTTTACGTCGTGCTTACCCTCGTTCTTTAAACGGCGCTATCTTGCACAGTTTAGTTAAAGCGAGTCTCAATGACCTGATTTTAGGCAAGCTCCCACGGGCCCCGCAGGGATTTGCAACTCGACTTACCCTACGTCGCGAGACATGCATATGATAATTATGTGCGCATATTTTAATAGGTGCGATCATACCAGCACTAATTCACCGGATCCCATCAGAACTCCGCAGTTAAGCGTGCTTGGGCGAGAGTATTACTTGGATGGGTGACCTCCTGGGAAGTCCTCGTGTTGCACCTCTTTTTTTTTTTTTTTACGTCGTGCTTACCCTCGTTCCTTAAACGGCGCTATCTTGAATAGTTTAGCTAAAGCGAGTCTCAATGACCTCATTTTAGGCAAGTTCGCACGGGCCCCGCAGGGATTCGCAGCTCGACTTACCCTACGTCGCGAGACATGCATATGATAATTATGTGCGCATATTTTAATAGGTGCGATCATACCAGCACTAATGCACCGGATCCCATCAGAACTCCGCAGTTAAGCGTGCTTGGGCGAGAGTAGTACTAGGATGGGTGACCTCCTGGGAAGTCCTCGTGTTGCACCTCTTTTTTTTTTTTTTTTTTTTACGTCGTGCTTACCCTCGTTCTTTAAACGGCGCTATCTTGAATAGTTTAGCTAAAGCGAGTCTCAATGACCTCATTTTAGGCAAGCTCGCACGGGCCCCGCAGGGATTCGCAGCTCGACTTACCCTACGTCGCAAGACATGCATATGATAATTATGTGCGCATATTATAATAGGTGCGATCATACTAGCACTAATGCACCGGATCCCATCAGAACTCCGCAGTTAAGCGTGCTTGGGCGAGAGTAGTACTAGGATGGGTGACCTCCTGGGAAGTCCTCGTGTTGCACCTCTTTTTTTTTTTTTTTTTTTTTTACGTCGTGCTTACCCTCGTTCTTTAAACGGCGCTATCTTGCACAGTTTAGTTAAAGCGAGTCTCAATGACCTGATTTTAGGCAAGCTCCCACGGGCCCCGCAGGGATTTGCAACTCGACTTACCCTACGTCGCGAGACATGCATATGATAATTATGTGCGCATATTTTAATAGGTGCGATCATACCAGCACTAATTCACCGGATCCCATCAGAACTCCGCAGTTAAGCGTGCTTGGGCGAGAGTATTACTTGGATGGGTGACCTCCTGGGAAGTCCTCGTGTTGCACCTCTTTTTTTTTTTTTTTTTACGTCGTGCTTACCCTCGTTCCTTAAACGGCGCTATCTTGAATAGTTTAGCTAAAGCGAGTCTCAATGACCTCATTTTAGGCAAGTTCGCACGGGCCCCGCAGGGATTCGCAGCTCGACTTACCCTACGTCGCGAGACATGCATATGATAATTATGTGCGCATATTTTAATAGGTGCGATCATACCAGCACTAATGCACCGGATCCCATCAGAACTCCGCAGTTAAGCGTGCTTGGGCGAGAGTAGTACTAGGATGGGTGACCTCCTGGGAAGTCCTCGTGTTGCACCTCTTTTTTTTTTTTTTTTTTTTTACGTCGTGCTTACCCTCGTTCTTTAAACGGCGCTATCTTGCACAGTTTAGTTAAAGCGAGTCTCAATGACCTGATTTTAGGCAAGCTCCCACGGGCCCCGCAGGGATTTGCAACTCGACTTACCCTACGTCGCGAGACATGCATATGATAATTATGTGCGCATATTTTAATAGGTGCGATCATACCAGCACTAATGCACCGGATCCCATCAGAACTCCGCAGTTAAGCGTGCTTGGGCGAGAGTAGTACTAGGATGGGTGACCTCCTGGGAAGTCCTCGTGTTGCACCTCTTTTTTTTTTTTTTTTTTTTTTTTTTTTTTTTTTTTTTTTTTTTTTTTTTTTTTTTTACGTCGTGCTTACCCTCGTTCTTTAAACGGCGCTATCTTGAATAGTTTAGCTAAAGCGAGTCTCAATGACCTCATTTTAGGCAAGCTCGCACGGGCCCCGCAGGGATTCGCAGCTCGACTTACCCTACGTCGCAAGACATGCATATGATAATTATGTGCGCATATTATAATAGGTGCGATCATACTAGCACTAATGCACCGGATCCCATCAGAACTCCGCAGTTAAGCGTGCTTGGGCGAGAGTAGTACTAGGATGGGTGACCTCCTGGGAAGTCCTCGTGTTGCACCTCTTTTTTTTTTTTTTTTTTTTTACGTCGTGCTTACCCTCGTTCTTTAAACGGCGCTATCTTGCACAGTTTAGTTAAAGCGAGTCTCAATGACCTGATTTTAGGCAAGCTCCCACGGGCCCCGCAGGGATTTGCAACTCGACTTACCCTACGTCGCGAGACATGCATATGATAATTATGTGCGCATATTTTAATAGGTGCGATCATACCAGCACTAATTCATCGGATCCCATCAGAACTCCGCAGTTAAGCGTGCTTGGGCGAGAGTAGTACTAGGATGGGTGACCTCCTGGGAAGTCCTCGTGTTGCACCTCTTTTTTTTTTTTTTTTTTTTACGTCGTGCTTACCCTCGTTCTTTAAACGGCGCTATCTTGCACAGTTTAGTTAAAGCGAGTCTCAATGACCTGATTTTAGGCAAGCTCCCACGGGCCCCGCAGGGATTTGCAACTCGACTTAGCCTACGTCGCGAGACATGCATATGATAATTATGTGCGCATATTTTAATAGGTGCGATCATACCAGCACTAATTCATCGGATCCCATCAGAACTCCGCAGTTAAGCGTGCTTGGGCGAGAGTAGTACTAGGATGGGTGACCTCCTGGGAAGTCCTCGTGTTGCACCTCTTTTTTTTTTTTTTTTTTTTACGTCGTGCTTACCCTCGTTCTTTAAACGGCGCTATCTTGCACAGTTTAGTTAAAGCGAGTCTCAATGACCTGATTTTAGGCAAGCTCCCACGGGCCCCGCAGGGATTTGCAACTCGACTTACCCTACGTCGCGAGACATGCATATCATAATTATGTGCGCATATTTTAATAGGTGCGATCATACCAGCACTAATGCACCGGATCCCATCAGAACTCCGCAGTTAAGCGTGCTTGGGCGAGAGTAGTACTAGGATGGGTGACCTCCTGGGAAGTCCTCGTGTTGCACCTATTTTTTTTTTTTTTTTTACGTCGTGCCTACCCTCGTTCTTTAAACGGCACTATCTTGAATAGTTTAGCTAAAGCGAGTCTCAATGACCTCATTTTGGGCAAGCTCGCACGGGCCCCGCAGGTATTCGCAGCTCGACTTACCCTACGTCGCAAGACATGCATATGATAATTATGTGCGCATATTATAATAGGTGCGATCATACCAGCACTAATGCACCGGATCCCATCAGAACTCCGCAGTTAAGCGTGCTTGGGCGAGAGTAGTACTAGGATGGGTGACCTCCTGGGAAGTCCTCGTGTTGCACCTCTTTTTTTTTTTTTTTTTTTTACGTCGTGCTTACCCTCGTTCTTTAAACGGCGCTATCTTGCACAGTTTAGTTAAAGCGAGTCTCAATGACCTGATTTTAGGCAAGCTCCCACGGGCCCCGCAGGGATTTGCAACTCGACTTACCCTACGTCGCGAGACATGCATATCATAATTATGTGCGCATATTTTAATAGGTGCGATCATACCAGCACTAATGCACCGGATCCCATCAGAACTCCGCAGTTAAGCGTGCTTGGGCGAGAGTAGTACTAGGATGGGTGACCTCCTGGGAAGTCCTCGTGTTGCACCTCTTTTTTTTTTTTTTTTTTTCTTTTTTTTTTTTTTTTTTTTACGTCGTGCTTACCCTCGTTCTTTAAACGGCGCTATCTTGCACAGTTTAGTTAAAGCGAGTCTCAATGACCTGATTTTAGGCAAGCTCCCACGGGCCCCGCAGGGATTTGCAACTCGACTTACCCTACGTCGCGAGACATGCATATCATAATTATGTGCGCATATTTTAATAGGTGCGATCATACCAGCACTAATGCACCGGATCCCATCAGAACTCCGCAGTTAAGCGTGCTTGGGCGAGAGTAGTACTAGGATGGGTGACCTCCTGGGAAGTCCTCGTGTTGCACCTATTTTTTTTTTTTTTTTTTACGTCGTGCCTACCCTCGTTCTTTAAACGGCACTATCTTGAATAGTTTAGCTAAAGCGAGTCTCAATGACCTCATTTTGGGCAAGCTCGCACGGGCCCCGCAGGGATTCGCAGCTCGACTTACCCTACGTCGCAAGACATGCATATGATAATTATGTGCGCATATTATAATAGGTGCGATCATACCAGCACTAATGCACCGGATCCCATCAGAACTCCGCAGTTAAGCGTGCTTGGGCGAGAGTAGTACTAGGATGGGTGACCTCCTGGGAAGTCCTCGTGTTGCACCTCTTTTTTTTTTTTTTTTTTTTTTTTTTTTTTTTTTTTTTTTTTTTTTTTTTTTTACGTCGTGCTTACCCTCGTTCTTTAAACGGCGCTATCTTGAATAGTTTAGCTAAAGCGAGTCTCAATGACCTCATTTTAGGCAAGCTCGCACGGGCCCCGCAGGGATTCGCAGCTCGACTTACCCTACGTCGCAAGACATGCATATGATAATTATGTGCGCATATTATAATAGGTGCGATCATACTAGCACTAATGCACCGGATCCCATCAGAACTTCGCAGTTAAGCGTGCTTGGGCGAGAGTAGTACTAGGATGGGTGACCTCCTGGGAAGTCCTCGTGTTGCACCTCTTTTTTTTTTTTTTTTTTTTTTTTACGTCGTGCTTACCCTCGTTCTTTAAACGGCGCTATCTTGCACAGTTTAGTTAAAGCGAGTCTCAATGACCTGATTTTAGGCAAGCTCCCACGGGCCCCGCAGGGATTTGCAACTCGACTTACCCTACGTCGCGAGACATGCATATGATAATTATGTGCGCATATTTTAATAGGTGCGATCATACCAGCACTAATTCATTGGATCCCATCAGAACTCCGCAGTTAAGCGTGCTTGGGCGAGAGTAGTACTAGGATGGGTGACCTCCTGGGAAGTCCTCGTGTTGCACCTCTTTTTTTTTTTTTTTTTTTTACGTCGTGCTTACCCTCGTTCTTTAAACGGCGCTATCTTGCACAGTTTAGTTAAAGCGAGTCTCAATGACCTGATTTTAGGCAAGCTCCCACGGGCCCCGCAGGGATTTGCAACTCGACTTACCCTACGTCGCGAGACATGCATATGATAATTATGTGCGCATATTTTAATAGGTGCGATCATACCAGCACTAATGCACCGGATCCCATCAGAACTCCGCAGTTAAGCGTGCTTGGGCGAGAGTAGTACTAGGATGGGTGACCTCCTGGGAAGTCCTCGTGTTGCACCTATTTTTTTTTTTTTTTTTTTTTTTTTTACGTCGTGCCTACCCTCGTTCTTTAAACGGCACTATCTTGAATAGTTTAGCTAAAGCGAGTCTCAATGACCTCATTTTAGGCAAGCTCGCACGGGCCCCGCAGGGATTCGCAGCTCGACTTACCCTACGTCGCAAGACATGCATATGATAATTATGTGCGCATATTGTAATAGGTGCGATCATACCAGCACTAATGCACCGGATCCCATCAGAACTCCGCAGTTAAGCGTGCTTGGGCGAGAGTAGTACTAGGATGGGTGACCTCCTGGGAAGTCCTCGTGTTGCACCTCTTTTTTTTTTTTACGTCGTGCTTACCCTCGTTCTTTAAACGGCGCTATCTTGAATAGTTTAGCTAAAGCGAGTCTCAATGACCTCATTTTAGGCAAGCTCGCACGGGCCCCGCAGGGATTCGCAGCTCGACTTACCCTACGTCGCAAGACATGCATATGATAATTATGTGCGCATATTATAATAGGTGCGATCATACTAGCACTAATGCACCGGATCCCATCAGAACTCCGCAGTTAAGCGTGCTTGGGCGAGAGTAGTACTAGGATGGGTGACCTCCTGGGAAGTCCTCGTGTTGCACCTCTTTTTTTTTTTTTTTTTTTTTTTTACGTCGTGCTTACCCTCGTTCTTTAAACGGCGCTATCTTGCACAGTTTAGTTAAAGCGAGTCTCAATGACCTGATTTTAGGCAAGCTCCCACGGGCCCCGCAGGGATTTGCAACTCGACTTACCCTACGTCGCGAGACATGCATATGATAATTATGTGCGCATATTTTAATAGGTGCGATCATACTAGCACTAATTCATTGGATCCCATCAGAACTCCGCAGTTAAGCGTGCTTGGGCGAGAGTAGTACTAGGATGGGTGACCTCCTGGGAAGTCCTCGTGTTGCACCTCTTTTTTTTTTTTTTTTTACGTCGTGCTTACCCTCGTTCTTTAAACGGCGCTATCTTGCACAGTTTAGTTAAAGCGAGTCTCAATGACCTGATTTTAGGCAAGCTCCCACGGGCCCCGCAGGGATTTGCAACTCGACTTACCCTACGTCGCGAGACATGCATATGATAATTATGTGCGCATATTTTAATAGGTGCGATCATACCAGCACTAATGCACCGGATCCCATCAGAACTCCGCAGTTAAGCGTGCTTGGGCGAGAGTAGTACTAGGATGGGTGACCTCCTGGGAAGTCCTCGTGTTGCACCTCTTTTTTTTTTTTTTTTTTTTTTTTTACGTCGTGCTTACCCTCGTTCTTTAAACGGCGCTATCTTGAATAGTTTAGCTAAAGCGAGTCTCAATGACCTCATTTTAGGCAAGCTCGCACGGGCCCCGCAGGGATTCGCAGCTCGACTTACCCTACGTCGCAAGACATGCATATGATAATTATGTGCGCATATTATAATAGGTGCGATCATACTAGCACTAATGCACCGGATCCCATCAGAACTTCGCAGTTAAGCGTGCTTGGGCGAGAGTAGTACTAGGATGGGTGACCTCCTGGGAAGTCCTCGTGTTGCACCTCTTTTTTTTTTTTTTTTTTTTTTTACGTCGTGCTTACCCTCGTTCTTTAAACGGCGCTATCTTGCACAGTTTAGTTAAAGCGAGTCTCAATGACCTGATTTTAGGCAAGCTCCCACGGGCCCCGCAGGGATTTGCAACTCGACTTACCCTACGTCGCGAGACATGCATATGATAATTATGTGCGCATATTTTAATAGGTGCGATCATACCAGCACTAATTCATTGGATCCCATCAGAACTCCGCAGTTAAGCGTGCTTGGGCGAGAGTAGTACTAGGATGGGTGACCTCCTGGGAAGTCCTCGTGTTGCACCTCTTTTTTTTTTTTTTTTTTTTACGTCGTGCTTACCCTCGTTCTTTAAACGGCGCTATCTTGCACAGTTTAGTTAAAGCGAGTCTCAATGACCTGATTTTAGGCAAGCTCCCACGGGCCCCGCAGGGATTTGCAACTCGACTTACCCTACGTCGCGAGACATGCATATGATAATTATGTGCGCATATTTTAATAGGTGCGATCATACCAGCACTAATGCACCGGATCCCATCAGAACTCCGCAGTTAAGCGTGCTTGGGCGAGAGTAGTACTAGGATGGGTGACCTCCTGGGAAGTCCTCGTGTTGCAAATATTTTTTTTTTTTTTTTTTTTTTTTACGTCGTGCCTACCCTCGTTCTTTAAACGGCACTATCTTGAATAGTTTAGCTAAAGCGAGTCTCAATGACCTCATTTTAGGCAAGCTCGCACGGGCCCCGCAGGGATTCGCAGCTCGACTTACCCTACGTCGCAAGACATGCATATGATAATTATGTGCGCATATTATAATAGGTGCGATCATACCAGCACTAATGCACCGGATCCCATCAGAACTCCGCAGTTAAGCGTGCTTGGGCGAGAGTAGTACTAGGATGGGTGACCTCCTGGGAAGTCCTCGTGTTGCACCTCTTTTTTTTTTTTACGTCGTGCTTACCCTCGTTCTTTAAACGGCGCTATCTTGAATAGTTTAGCTAAAGCGAGTCTCAATGACCTCATTTTAGGCAAGCTCGCACGGGCCCCGCAGGGATTCGCAGCTCGACTTACCCTACGTCGCAAGACATGCATATGATAATTATGTGCGCATATTATAATAGGTGCGATCATACTAGCACTAATGCACCGGATCCCATCAGAACTCCGCAGTTAAGCGTGCTTGGGCGAGAGTAGTACTAGGATGGGTGACCTCCTGGGAAGTCCTCGTGTTGCACCTCTTTTTTTTTTTTTTTTTTTTTTTTTACGTCGTGCTTACCCTCGTTCTTTAAACGGCGCTATCTTGCACAGTTTAGTTAAAGCGAGTCTCAATGACCTGATTTTAGGCAAGCTCCCACGGGCCCCGCAGGGATTTGCAACTCGACTTACCCTACGTCGCGAGACATGCATATGATAATTATGTGCGCATATTTTAATAGGTGCGATCATACCAGCACTAATTCATTGGATCCCATCAGAACTCCGCAGTTAAGCGTGCTTGGGCGAGAGTAGTACTAGGATGGGTGACCTCCTGGGAAGTCCTCGTGTTGCACCTCTTTTTTTTTTTTTTTTTTTTACGTCGTGCTTACCCTCGTTCTTTAAACGGCGCTATCTTGCACAGTTTAGTTAAAGCGAGTCTCAATGACCTGATTTTAGGCAAGCTCCCACGGGCCCCGCAGGGATTTGCAACTCGACTTACCCTACGTCGCGAGACATGCATATGATAATTATGTGCGCATATTTTAATAGGTGCGATCATACCAGCACTAATGCACCGGATCCCATCAGAACTCCGCAGTTAAGCGTGCTTGGGCGAGAGTAGTACTAGGATGGGTGACCTCCTGGGAAGTCCTCGTGTTGCACCTATTTTTTTTTTTTTTTTTTTTTTTACGTCGTGCCTACCCTCGTTCTTTAAACGGCACTATCTTGAATAGTTTAGCTAAAGCGAGTCTCAATGACCTCATTTTAGGCAAGCTCGCACGGACCCCGCAAGGATTCGCAGCTCGACTTACCCTACGTCGCAAGACATGCATATGATAATTATGTGCGCATATTATAATAGGTGCGATCATACCAGCACTAATGCACCGGATCCCATCAGAACTCCGCAGTTAAGCGTGCTTGGGCGAGAGTAGTACTAGGATGGGTGACCTCCTGGGAAGTCCTCGTGTTGCACCTCTTTTTTTTTTTTTTTTTTTTACGTCGTGCTTACCCTCGTTCTTTAAACGGCGCTATCTTGCACAGTTTAGTTAAAGCGAGTCTCAATGACCTGATTTTAGGCAAGCTCCCACGGGCCCCGCAGGGATTTGCAACTCGACTTACCCTACGTCGCGAGACATGCATATGATAATTATGTGCGCATATTTTAATAGGTGCGATCATACCAGCACTAATTCACCGGATCCCCTCAGAACTCCGCAGTTAAGCGTGCTTGGGCGAGAGTAGTACTAGGATGGGTAACCTCCTGGGAAGTCCTCGTGTTGCACCTCTTCTTTTCTTTTTTTTTTTTATTTTTATTTTTATTTTTTTTTTACGTCGTGCTTACCCTCATTCTTTAAACGGCGCTATCTTGAATAGTTTAGCTAAAGCGAGTCTCAATGACCTCATTTTAGGCAAGTTCGCACGGGCCCCGCAGGGTTTCGCAACTCGACTTACCCTACGTCGCGAGACATGCATATGATAATTATGTGCGCATATTTTAATAGGTGCGATCATACCAGCACTAATGCACCGGATCCCATCAGAACTCCGCAGTTAAGCGTGCTTGGGCGAGAGTAGTACTAGGATGGGTGACCTCCTGGGAAATCCTCGTGTTGCACCTCTTTTTTTTTTTTTTTTTTTTTTTTTTTTTTTTTTTTTTTTTTTTTTTTTTACGTCGTGCCTACCCTCGTTCTTTAAACGGCACTATCTTGAATAGTTTAGCTAAAGCGAGTCTCAATGACCTCATTTTAGGCAAGCTCGCACGGGCCCCGCAGGGATTCGCAGCTCGACTTACCCTACGTCGCAAGACATGCATATGATAATTATGTGCGCATATTATAATAGGTGCGATCATACCAGCACTAATGCACCGGATCCCATCAGAACTCCGCAGTTAAGCGTGCTTGGGCGAGAGTAGTACTAGGATGGGTGACCTCCTGGGAAGTCCTCGTGTTGCACGTCTTTTTTTTTTTTTTTTTTTTTTTTTTTTTTTTTTTTTTTTTTACGTCGTGCTTACCCTCGTTCTTTAAACGGCGCTATCTTGAATAGTTTAGCTAAAGCGAGTCTCAATGACCTCATTTTAGGCAAGTTCGCACGGGCCCCGCAAGGTTTCGCAGATCGACTTACCCTACGTCGCGAGACATGCATATGATAATTATGTGCGCATATTTTAATAGGTGCGATCATACCAGCACTAATGCACCGGATCCCATCAGAACTCCGCAGTTAAGCTTGCTTAGGCGAGAGTAGTACTAGGATGGGTGACCTCCTGTGAAGTCCTCGTGTTGCACCTCTTTTTTTTTTTTTTTTTTTTTTTTTTTTACGTCGTGCCTTCCCTCGTTCTTTAAACGGCACTATCTTGAATAGTTTAGCTAAAGCGAGTCTCAATGACCTCATTTTAGGCAAGCTCGCACGGGCCCCGCAGGGATTCGCACTCGACTTACCCTACGTCGCAAGACATGCATATGATAATTATGTGCGCATATTTTAATAGGTGCGATCATACCAGCACTAATGCACCGGATCCCATCAGAACTCCGCAGTTAAGTGTGCTTGGGCGAGAGTAGTACTAGGATGGGTGACCTCCTGGGAAGTCCTCGTGTTGCACATCTTTTTTTTTTTTTTTTTTTTTTTTTTTTTTTACGTCGTGCCTACCCTCGTTCTTTAAACGGCACTATCTTGAATAGTTTAGCTAAAGCGAGTCTCAATGACCTCATTTTAGGCAAGCTCGCACGGGCCCCGCAGGGATTCGCAGCTCGACTTACCCTACGTCGCAAGACATGCATATGATAATTATGTGCGCATATTATAATAGGTGCGATCATACCAGCACTAATGCACCGGATCCCATCAGAACTCCACAGTTAAGCGTGCTTGGACGAGAGTAGTACTAGGATGGGTGACCTCCTTGGAAGACCTCGTGTTGCACCTCTTTTTTTTTTTTTTTTTTTTTTTTTTTTTTTTTACGTCGTGCTTACCCTCGTTCTTTAAACGGCGCTATCTTGCACAGTTTTGTTAAAGCGAGTCTCAATGACCTGATTTTAGGCAAGCTCCCACGGGCCCCGCAGGGATTTGCAACTCGACTTACCCTACGTCGCGAGACATGCATATGATAATTATGTGCGCATATTTTAATAGGTGCGATCATACCAGCACTAATTCACCGGATCCCCTCAGAACTCCGCAGTTAAGCTTGCTTGGGCGAGAGTAGTACTAGGATGGGTAACCTCCTTGGAAGTCCTCGTGTTGCACCTCTTCTTTTTTTTTTTTTTTTTTTTTTTTTTTTTTTACGTCGTGCTTACCCTCGTTCTTTAAACGGCGCTATCTTGCACAGTTTAGTTAAAGCGAGTCTCAATGACCTGATTTTAGGCAAGCTCCCACGGGCCCCGCAGGGATTTGCAACTCGACTTACCCTACGTCGCGAGACATGCAAATGATAATTATGTGCGCATATTTTAATAGGTGCGATCATACCAGCACTAATTCACCGGATCCCATCAGAACTCCGCAGTTAAGCGTGCTTGGGCGAGAGTAGTACTAGGATGGGTGACCTCCTGGGAAGTCCACGTGTTGCACCTCTTTTTTTTTTTTTTTTTTTTTTTTTTTTTTTTTTTTTTTTACGTCGTGCTTACCCTCGTTCTTTAAACGGCGCTATCTTGAATAGTTTAGCTAAAGCGAGTCTCAATGACCTCATTTTAGGCAAGCTCGCACGGGCCCCGCAAGGATTCGCAGCTCGACTTACCCTACGTCGCAAGACATGCATATGATAATTATGTGCGCATATTATAATAGGTGCGATCATACCAGCACTAATGCACCGGATCCCATCAGAACTCCGCATTTAAGCGTGCTTGGGCGAGAGTAGTACTAGGATGGGTGACCTCCTGGGAAGTCCTCGTGTTGCACCTCTTTTTTTTTTTTTTTTACGTCGTGCTTACCCTCGTTCTTTAAACGGCGCTATCTTGCACAGTTTTGTTAAAGCGAGTCTCAATGACCTGATTTTAGGCAAGCTCCCACGGGCCCCGCAGGGATTTGCAACTCGACTTACCCTACGTCGCGAGACATGCATATGATAATTATGTGCGCATATTTTAATAGGTGCGATCATACCAGCACTAATTCACCGGATCCCCTCAGAACTCCGCAGTTAAGCGTGCTTGGGCGAGAGTAGTACTAGGATGGGTAACCTCCTGGGAAGTCCTCGTGTTGCACCTCTTCTTTTTTTTTTTTTTTTTTTTTTTTTTTTTTTTTTTTTTTTTTTTTTTTTTTTTTTTACGTCGTGCTTACCCTCGTTCTTTAAACGGCGCTATCTTGCACAGTTTAGTTAAAGCGAGTCTCAATGACCTGATTTTAGGCAAGCTCCCACGGGCCCCGCAGGGATTTGCAACTCGACTTACCCTACGTCGCGAGACATGCATATGATAATTATGTGCGCATATTTTAATAGGTGCGATCATACCAGCACTAATGCACCGGATCCCATCAGAACTCCGCAGTTAAGCGTGCTTGGGCGAGAGTAGTACTAGGATGGGTGACCTCCTGGGAAGTCCTCGTGTTACACCTCTTTTTTTTTTTTTTTTTTTTTTTTTTTTTTTTTTTTTTACGTCGTGCTTACCCTTGTTCTTTAAACGGCGCTATCTTGCACAGTTTTGTTAAAGCGAGTCTCAATGACCTGATTTTAGGCAAGCTCCCACGGGCCCCGCAGGGATTTGCAACTCGACTTACCCTACGTCGCGAGACATGCATATGATAATTATGTGCGCATATTTTAATAGGTGCGATCATACCAGCACTAATTCACCGGATCCCATCAGAACTCCGCAGTTAAGCGTGCTTGGGCGAGAGTAGTACTAGGATGGGTGACCTCCTGGGAAGTCCTCGTGTTGCACCTCTTTTTTTTTTTTTTTTTACGTCGTGCTTGCCCTCGTTCTTTAAACGGCGCTATGTTGAATAGTTTAGCTAAAGCGAGTCTCAATGAACTTATTTTAGGCAAGCTCGCACGGGCCCGTAGGGATTCGCAGCTCGACTTACCCTACGTCGCAAGACATGCATATGATAATTATGTGCGCATATTATAATAGGTGCGATCATACCAGCACTAATGCAACGGATCCCATCAGAACTCCGCAGTTAAGCGTGCTTGGGCGAGAGTAGTACTAGGATGGGTGACCTCCTGGGAAGTCCTCGTGTTGCACCACTTTTTTTTTTTTTTTTTTTTTTTTTTTACGTCGTGCTTACCCTCGTTCTTTAAACGGCGCTATCTTGAATAGTTTAGCTAAAGCGAGTCTCAATGACCTCATTTTAGGCAAGCTCGCACGGGCCCCGCAGGGATTCGCAGCTCGACTTACCCTGCGTCGCAAGACATGCATATGATAATTATGTGCGCATATTATAATAGGTGCGATCATACCAGCACTAATGCACCGGATCCCATCAGAACTCCGCAGTTAAGCGTGCTTGGACGAGAGTAGTACTAGGATGGGTGACCTCCTGGGAAGACCTCGTGTTGCACCTCTTTTTTTTTTTTTTTTTTTTTTTTTTTTTTTTTTTTTTTTTTTTTTTTTTTACGTCGTGCCTACCCTCGTTCTTTAAACGGCACTATCTTGAATAGTTTAGCTAAAGCGAGTCTCAATGACCTCATTTTAGGCAAGCTCGCACGGGCCCCGCAGGGATTCGCAGCTCGACTTACCCTACGTCGCAAGACATGCATATGATAATTATGTGCGCATATTATAATAGGTGCGATCATACCAGCACTAATGCACCGGATCCCATCAGAACTCCGCAGTTAAGCGTGCTTGGACGAGAGTAGTACTAGGATGGGTGACCTCCTGGGAAGACCTCGTGTTGCACCTCTTTTTTTTTTTTTTTTTTTTTTTTTTTTTTTTTTTTTTTTTTTTTTTTTTTACGTCGTGCTTACCCTCGTTCTTTAAACGGCGCTATCTTGCACAGTTTTGTTAAAGCGAGTCTCAATGACCTGATTTTAGGCAAGCTCCCACGGGCCCCGCAGGGATTTGCAACTCGACTTACCCTACGTCGCGAGACATGCATATGATAATTATGTGCGCATATTTTAATAGGTGCGATCATACCAGCACTAATTCACCGGATCCCCTCAGAACTCCGCAGTTAAGCTTGCTTGGGCGAGAGTAGTACTAGGATGGGTAACCTCCTTGGAAGTCCTCGTGTTGCACCTCTTCTTTTTTTTTTTTTTTACGTCGTGCTTACCCTCGTTCTTTAAACGGCGCTATCTTGCACAGTTTAGTTAAAGCGAGTCTCAATGACCTGATTTTAGGCAAGCTCCCACGGGCCCCGCAGGGATTTGCAACTCGACTTACCCTACGTCGCGAGACATGCAAATGATAATTATGTGCGCATATTTTAATAGTTGCGATCATACCAGCACTAATTCACCGGATCCCATCAGAACTCCGCAGTTAAGCGTGCTTGGGCGAGAGTAGTACTAGGATGGGTGACCTCCTGGGAAGTCCACGTGTTGCACCTCTTTTTTTTTTTTTTTTTTTTTTTTTTTTTTTTTTTTTTACGTCGTGCTTACCCTCGTTCTTTAAACGGCGCTATCTTGAATAGTTTAGCTAAAGCGAGTCTCAATGACCTCATTTTAGGCAAGCTCGCACGGGCCCCGCAGGGATTCGCAGCTCGACTTACCCTACGTCGCAAGACATGCATATGATAATTATGTGCGCATATTATAATAGGTGCGATCATACCAGCACTAATGCACCGGATCCCATCAGAACTCCGCAGTTAAGCGTGCTTGGGCGAGAGTAGTACTAGGATGGGTGACCTCCTGGGAAGTCCTCGTGTTGCACCTCTTTTTTTTTTTTACGTCGTGCTTACCCTCGTTCTTTAAACGGCGCTATCTTGAATAGTTTAGCTAAAGCGAGTCTCAATGACCTCATTTTAGGCAAGCTCGCACGGGCCCCGCAGGGATTCGCAGCTCGACTTACCCTACGTCGCAAGACATGCATATGATAATTATGTGCGCATATTATAATAGGTGCGATCATACTAGCACTAATGCACCGGATCCCATCAGAACTCCGCAGTTAAGCGTGCTTGGGCGAGAGTAGTACTAGGATGGGTGACCTCCTGGGAAGTCCTCGTGTTGCACCTCTTTTTTTTTTTTTTTTTTTTTTTTACATCGTGCTTACCCTCGTTCTTTAAACGGCGCTATCTTGCACAGTTTAGTTAAAGCGAGTCTCAATGACCTGATTTTAGGCAAGCTCCCACGGGCCCCGCAGGGATTTGCAACTCGACTTACCCTACGTCGCGAGACATGCATATGATAATTATGTGCGCATATTTTAATAGGTGCGATCATACCAGCACTAATTCATTGGATCCCATCAGAACTCCGCAGTTAAGCGTGCTTGGGCGAGAGTAGTACTAGGATGGGTGACCTCCTGGGAAGTCCTCGTGTTGCACCTCTTTTTTTTTTTTTTTTTTTTTACGTCGTGCTTACCCTCGTTCTTTAAACGGCGCTATCTTGCACAGTTTAGTTAAAGCGAGTCTCAATGACCTGATTTTAGGCAAGCTCCCACGGGCCCCGCAGGGATTTGCAACTCGACTTACCCTACGTCGCGAGACATGCATATGATAATTATGTGCGCATATTTTAATAGGTGCGATCATACCAGCACTAATGCACCGGATCCCATCAGAACTCCGCAGTTAAGCGTGCTTGGGCGAGAGTAGTACTAGGATGGGTGACCTCCTGGGAAGTCCTCGTGTTGCACCTATTTTTTTTTTTTTTTTTTTTTTTTTTACGTCGTGCCTACCCTCGTTCTTTAAACGGCACTATCTTGAATAGTTTAGCTAAAGCGAGTCTCAATGACCTCATTTTAGGCAAGCTCGCACGGACCCCGCAAGGATTCGCAGCTCGACTTACCCTACGTCGCAAGACATGCATATGATAATTATGTGCGCATATTATAATAGGTGCGATCATACCAGCACTAATGCACCGGATCCCATCAGAACTCCGCAGTTAAGCGTGCTTGGGCGAGAGTAGTACTAGGATGGGTGACCTCCTGGGAAGTCCTCGTGTTGCACCTCTTTTTTTTTTTTTTTTTTTTACGTCGTGCTTACCCTCGTTCTTTAAACGGCGCTATCTTGCACAGTTTAGTTAAAGCGAGTCTCAATGACCTGATTTTAGGCAAGCTCCCACGGGCCCCGCAGGGATTTGCAACTCGACTTACCCTACGTCGCGAGACATGCATATGATAATTATGTGCGCATATTTTAATAGGTGCGATCATACCAGCACTAATTCACCGGATCCCCTCAGAACTCCGCAGTTAAGCGTGCTTGGGCGAGAGTAGTACTAGGATGGGTAACCTCCTGGGAAGTCCTCGTGTTGCACCTCTTCTTTTCTTTTTTTTTTTTTTATTTTTATTTTTATTTTTTTTTTACGTCGTGCTTACCCTCATTCTTTAAACGGCGCTATCTTGAATAGTTTAGCTAAAGCGAGTCTCAATGACCTCATTTTAGGCAAGTTCGCACGGGCCCCGCAGGGTTTCGCAACTCGACTTACCCTACGTCGCGAGACATGCATATGATAATTATGTGCGCATATTTTAATAGGTGCGATCATACCAGCACTAATGCACCGGATCCCATCAGAACTCCGCAGTTAAGCGTGCTTGGGCGAGAGTAGTACTAGGATGGGTGACCTCCTGGAAATCCTCGTGTTGCACCTCTTTTTTTTTTTTTTTTTTTTTTTTTTTTTTTTTTTTTTTTTTTTTTTTTTTTTTTTTTTTACGTCGTGCCTACCCTCGTTCTTTAAACGGCACTATCTTGAATAGTTTAGCTAAAGCGAGTCTCAATGACCTCATTTTAGGCAAGCTCGCACGGGCCCCGCAGGGATTCGCAGCTCGACTTACCCTACGTCGCAAGACATGCATATGATAATTATGTGCGCATATTATAATAGGTGCGATCATACCAGCACTAATGCACCGGATCCCATCAGAACTCCGCAGTTAAGCGTGCTTGGGCGAGAGTAGTACTAGGATGGGTGACCTCCTGGGAAGTCCTCGTGTTGCACGTCTTTTTTTTTTTTTTTTTTTTTTTTTTTTTTTTTTTTTTTTTTTACGTCGTGCTTACCCTCGTTCTTTAAACGGCGCTATCTTGAATAGTTTAGCTAAAGCGAGTCTCAATGACCTCATTTTAGGCAAGTTCGCACGGGCCCCGCAAGGTTTCGCAGATCGACTTACCCTACGTCGCGAGACATGCATATGATAATTATGTGCGCATATTTTAATAGGTGCGATCATACCAGCACTAATGCACCGGATCCCATCAGAACTCCGCAGTTAAGCTTGCTTAGGCGAGAGTAGTACTAGGATGGGTGACCTCCTGTGAAGTCCTCGTGTTGCACCTCTTTTTTTTTTTTTTTTTTTTTTTTTTTACGTCGTGCCTTCCCTCGTTCTTTAAACGGCACTATCTTGAATAGTTTAGCTAAAGCGAGTCTCAATGACCTCATTTTAGGCAAGCTCGCACGGGCCCCGCAGGGATTCGCACTCGACTTACCCTACGTCGCAAGACATGCATATGATAATTATGTGCGCATATTTTAATAGGTGCGATCATACCAGCACTAATGCACCGGATCCCATCAGAACTCCGCAGTTAAGTGTGCTTGGGCGAGAGTAGTACTAGGATGGGTGACCTCCTGGGAAGTCCTCGTGTTGCACATCTTTTTTTTTTTTTTTTTTTTTTTTTTTTTTTTTTACGTCGTGCCTACCCTCGTTCTTTAAACGGCACTATCTTGAATAGTTTAGCTAAAGCGAGTCTCAATGACCTCATTTTAGGCAAGCTCGCACGGGCCCCGCAGGGATTCGCAGCTCGACTTACCCTACGTCGCAAGACATGCATATGATAATTATGTGCGCATATTATAATAGGTGCGATCATACCAGCACTAATGCACCGGATCCCATCAGAACTCCGCAGTTAAGCGTGCTTGGGCGAGAGTAGTACTAGGATGGGTGACCTCCTGGGAAGTCCTCGTGTTGCACCTCTTTTTTTTTTTTTTTTTTTTACGTCGTGCTTACCCTCGTTCTTTAAACGGCGCTATCTTGCACAGTTTAGTTAAAGCGAGTCTCAATGACCTGATTTTAGGCAAGCTCCCACGGGCCCCGCAGGGATTTGCAACTCGACTTACCCTACGTCGCGAGACATGCATATGATAATTATGTGCGCATATTTTAATAGGTGCGATCATACCAGCACTAATTCACCGGATCCCCTCAGAACTCCGCAGTTAAGCGTGCTTGGGCGAGAGTAGTACTAGGATGGGTAACCTCCTGGGAAGTCCTCGTGTTGCACCTCTTCTTTTCTTTTTTTTTTTTTTATTTTTATTTTTATTTTTTTTTTACGTCGTGCTTACCCTCATTCTTTAAACGGCGCTATCTTGAATAGTTTAGCTAAAGCGAGTCTCAATGACCTCATTTTAGGCAAGTTCGCACGGGCCCCGCAGGGTTTCGCAACTCGACTTACCCTACGTCGCGAGACATGCATATGATAATTATGTGCGCATATTTTAATAGGTGCGATCATACCAGCACTAATGCACCGGATCCCATCAGAACTCCGCAGTTAAGCGTGCTTGGGCGAGAGTAGTACTAGGATGGGTGACCTCCTGGGAAATCCTCGTGTTGCACCTCTTTTTTTTTTTTTTTTTTTTTTTTTTTTTTTTTTTTTTTTTTTTTTTTTTTTTTTTTTTTACGTCGTGCCTACCCTCGTTCTTTAAACGGCACTATCTTGAATAGTTTAGCTAAAGCGAGTCTCAATGACCTCATTTTAGGCAAGCTCGCACGGGCCCCGCAGGGATTCGCAGCTCGACTTACCCTACGTCGCAAGACATGCATATGATAATTATGTGCGCATATTATAATAGGTGCGATCATACCAGCACTAATGCACCGGATCCCATCAGAACTCCGCAGTTAAGCGTGCTTGGGCGAGAGTAGTACTAGGATGGGTGACCTCCTGGGAAGTCCTCGTGTTGCACGTCTTTTTTTTTTTTTTTTTTTTTTTTTTTTTTTTTTTTTTTTTTTTTTTTTTTTACGTCGTGCTTACCCTCGTTCTTTAAACGGCGCTATCTTGAATAGTTTAGCTAAAGCGAGTCTCAATGACCTCATTTTAGGCAAGTTCGCACGGGCCCCGCAAGGTTTCGCAGATCGACTTACCCTACGTCGCGAGACATGCATATGATAATTATGTGCGCATATTATAATAGGTGCGATCATACCAGCACTAATGCACCGGATCCCATCAGAACTCCGCAGTTAAGCGTGCTTGGGCGAGAGTAGTACTAGGATGGGTGACCTCCTGGGAAGTCCTCGTGTTGCACCTCTTTTTTTTTTTTTTTTTTTTACGTCGTGCTTACCCTCGTTCTTTAAACGGCGCTATCTTGCACAGTTTAGTTAAAGCGAGTCTCAATGACCTGATTTTAGGCAAGCTCCCACGGGCCCCGCAGGGATTTGCAACTCGACTTACCCTACGTCGCGAGACATGCATATGATAATTATGTGCGCATATTTTAATAGGTGCGATCATACCAGCACTAATTCACCGGATCCCCTCAGAACTCCGCAGTTAAGCGTGCTTGGGCGAGAGTAGTACTAGGATGGGTAACCTCCTGGGAAGTCCTCGTGTTGCACCTCTTCTTTTCTTTTTTTTTTTTTTATTTTTATTTTTATTTTTTTTTTACGTCGTGCTTACCCTCATTCTTTAAACGGCGCTATCTTGAATAGTTTAGCTAAAGCGAGTCTCAATGACCTCATTTTAGGCAAGTTCGCACGGGCCCCGCAGGGTTTCGCAACTCGACTTACCCTACGTCGCGAGACATGCATATGATAATTATGTGCGCATATTTTAATAGGTGCGATCATACCAGCACTAATGCACCGGATCCCATCAGAACTCCGCAGTTAAGCGTGCTTGGGCGAGAGTAGTACTAGGATGGGTGACCTCCTGGGAAATCCTCGTGTTGCACCTCTTTTTTTTTTTTTTTTTTTTTTTTTTTTTTTTTTTTTTTTTTTTTTTTTTTTTTTTTTTTACGTCGTGCCTACCCTCGTTCTTTAAACGGCACTATCTTGAATAGTTTAGCTAAAGCGAGTCTCAATGACCTCATTTTAGGCAAGCTCGCACGGGCCCCGCAGGGATTCGCAGCTCGACTTACCCTACGTCGCAAGACATGCATATGATAATTATGTGCGCATATTATAATAGGTGCGATCATACCAGCACTAATGCACCGGATCCCATCAGAACTCCGCAGTTAAGCGTGCTTGGGCGAGAGTAGTACTAGGATGGGTGACCTCCTGGGAAGTCCTCGTGTTGCACGTCTTTTTTTTTTTTTTTTTTTTTTTTTTTTTTTTTTTTTTTTTTTTTTTTTTTTACGTCGTGCTTACCCTCGTTCTTTAAACGGCGCTATCTTGAATAGTTTAGCTAAAGCGAGTCTCAATGACCTCATTTTAGGCAAGTTCGCACGGGCCCCGCAAGGTTTCGCAGATCGACTTACCCTACGTCGCGAGACATGCATATGATAATTATGTGCGCATATTTTAATAGGTGCGATCATACCAGCACTAATGCACCGGATCCCATCAGAACTCCGCAGTTAAGCTTGCTTAGGCGAGAGTAGTACTAGGATGGGTGACCTCCTGTGAAGTCCTCGTGTTGCACCTCTTTTTTTTTTTTTTTTTTTTTTTTTTTACGTCGTGCCTTCCCTCGTTCTTTAAACGGCACTATCTTGAATAGTTTAGCTAAAGCGAGTCTCAATGACCTCATTTTAGGCAAGCTCGCACGGGCCCCGCAGGGATTCGCACTCGACTTACCCTACGTCGCAAGACATGCATATGATAATTATGTGCGCATATTTTAATAGGTGCGATCATACCAGCACTAATGCACCGGATCCCATCAGAACTCCGCAGTTAAGTGTGCTTGGGCGAGAGTAGTACTAGGATGGGTGACCTCCTGGGAAGTCCTCGTGTTGCACATCTTTTTTTTTTTTTTTTTTTTTTTTTTTTTTTTACGTCGTGCCTACCCTCGTTCTTTAAACGGCACTATCTTGAATAGTTTAGCTAAAGCGAGTCTCAATGACCTCATTTTAGGCAAGCTCGCACGGGCCCCGCAGGGATTCGCAGCTCGACTTACCCTACGTCGCAAGACATGCATATGATAATTATGTGCGCATATTATAATAGGTGCGATCATACCAGCACTAATGCACCGGATCCCATCAGAACTCCGCAGTTAAGCGTGCTTGGACGAGAGTAGTACTAGGATGGGTGACCTCCTGGGAAGACCTCGTGTTGCACCTCTTTTTTTTTTTTTTTTTTTTTTTTTTTTTTTTTTTTTTTTTTTTTTTACGTCGTGCTTACCCTCGTTCTTTAAACGGCGCTATCTTGCACAGTTTTGTTAAAGCGAGTCTCAATGACCTGATTTTAGGCAAGCTCCCACGGGCCCCGCAGGGATTTGCAACTCGACTTACCCTACGTCGCGAGACATGCATATGATAATTATGTGCGCATATTTTAATAGGTGCGATCATACCAGCACTAATTCACCGGATCCCCTCAGAACTCCGCAGTTAAGCTTGCTTGGGCGAGAGTAGTACTAGGATGGGTAACCTCCTTGGAAGTCCTCGTGTTGCACCTCTTCTTTTTTTTTTTTTTTTTTTTTTTTTTACGTCGTGCTTACCCTCGTTCTTTAAACGGCGCTATCTTGCACAGTTTAGTTAAAGCGAGTCTCAATGACCTGATTTTAGGCAAGCTCCCACGGGCCCCGCAGGGATTTGCAACTCGACTTACCCTACGTCGCGAGACATGCAAATGATAATTATGTGCGCATATTTTAATAGGTGCGATCATACCAGCACTAATTCACCGGATCCCATCAGAACTCCGCAGTTAAGCGTGCTTGGGCGAGAGTAGTACTAGGATGGGTGACCTCCTGGGAAGTCCACGTGTTGCACCTCTTTTTTTTTTTTTTTTTTTTTTTTTTTTTTTTTTTTTTTTTACGTCGTGCTTACCCTCGTTCTTTAAACGGCGCTATCTTGAATAGTTTAGCTAAAGCGAGTCTCAATGACCTCATTTTAGGCAAGCTCGCACGGGCCCCGCAAGGATTCGCAGCTCGACTTACCCTACGTCGCAAGACATGCATATGATAATTATGTGCGCATATTATAATAGGTGCGATCATACCAGCACTAATGCACCGGATCCCATCAGAACTCCGCATTTAAGCGTGCTTGGGCGAGAGTAGTACTAGGATGGGTGACCTCCTGGGAAGTCCTCGTGTTGCACCTCTTTTTTTTTTTTTTTTACGTCGTGCTTACCCTCGTTCTTTAAACGGCGCTATCTTGCACAGTTTTGTTAAAGCGAGTCTCAATGACCTGATTTTAGGCAAGCTCCCACGGGCCCCGCAGGGATTTGCAACTCGACTTACCCTACGTCGCGAGACATGCATATGATAATTATGTGCGCATATTTTAATAGGTGCGATCATACCTGCACTAATTCACCGGATCCCCTCAGAACTCCGCAGTTAAGCGTGCTTGGGCGAGAGTAGTACTAGGATGGGTAACCTCCTGGGAAGTCCTCGTGTTGCACCTCTTCTTTTTTTTTTTTTTTTTTTTTTTTTTTTTTTTTTTTTTTTTTTTTTTTTTTTTTTTTTTTTTTTTTTTACGTCGTGCTTACCCTCGTTCTTTAAACGGCGCTATCTTGCACAGTTTAGTTAAAGCGAGTCTCAATGACCTGATTTTAGGCAAGCTCCCACGGGCCCCGCAGGGATTTGCAACTCGACTTACCCTACGTCGCGAGACATGCATATGATAATTATGTGCGCATATTTTAATAGGTGCGATCATACCAGCACTAATGCACCGGATCCCATCAGAACTCCGCAGTTAAGCGTGCTTGGGCGAGAGTAGTACTAGGATGGGTGACCTCCTGGGAAGTCCTCGTGTTACACCTCTTTTTTTTTTTTTTTTTTTTTTTTTTTTTTTTTTTACGTCGTGCTTACCCTTGTTCTTTAAACGGCGCTATCTTGCACAGTTTTGTTAAAGCGAGTCTCAATGACCTGATTTTAGGCAAGCTCCCACGGGCCCCGCAGGGATTTGCAACTCGACTTACCCTACGTCGCGAGACATGCATATGATAATTATGTGCGCATATTTTAATAGGTGCGATCATACCAGCACTAATTCACCGGATCCCATCAGAACTCCGCAGTTAAGCGTGCTTGGGCGAGAGTAGTACTAGGATGGGTGACCTCCTGGGAAGTCCTCGTGTTGCACCTCTTTTTTTTTTTTTTTTTACGTCGTGCTTGCCCTCGTTCTTTAAACGGCGCTATGTTGAATAGTTTAGCTAAAGCGAGTCTCAATGAACTTATTTTAGGCAAGCTCGCACGGGCCCGTAGGGATTCGCAGCTCGACTTACCCTACGTCGCAAGACATGCATATGATAATTATGTGCGCATATTATAATAGGTGCGATCATACCAGCACTAATGCAACGGATCCCATCAGAACTCCGCAGTTAAGCGTGCTTGGGCGAGAGTAGTACTAGGATGGGTGACCTCCTGGGAAGTCCTCGTGTTGCACCACTTTTTTTTTTTTTTTTTTTTTTTTTTTTTTTTTACGTCGTGCTTACCCTCGTTCTTTAAACGGCGCTATCTTGAATAGTTTAGCTAAAGCGAGTCTCAATGACCTCATTTTAGGCAAGCTCGCACGGGCCCCGCAGGGATTCGCAGCTCGACTTACCCTACGTCGCAAGACATGCATATGATAATTATGTGCGCATATTATAATAGGTGCGATCATACCAGCACTAATGCACCGGATCCCATCAGAACTCCGCAGTTAAGCGTGCTTGGACGAGAGTAGTACTAGGATGGGTGACCTCCTGGGAAGACCTCGTGTTGCACCTCTTTTTTTTTTTTTTTTTTTTTTTTTTTTTTTTTTTTTTTTTTTTTTTTTTTTTTTTTTTTTTTTTTACGTCGTGCCTACCCTCGTTCTTTAAACGACACTATCTTGAATAGTTTAGCTAAAGCGAGTCTCAATGACCTCATTTTAGGCAAGCTCGCACGGGCCCCGCAGGGATTCGCAGCTCGACTTACCCTACGTCGCAAGACATGCATATGATAATTATGTGCGCATATTATAATAGGTGCGATCATACCAGCACTAATGCACCGGATCCCATCAGAACTCCGCAGTTAAGCGTGCTTGGACGAGAGTAGTACTAGGATGGGTGACCTCCTGGGAAGACCTCGTGTTGCACCTCTTTTTTTTTTTTTTTTTTTTTTTTTTTTTTTTTTTTTTTTTTTTTTTTTTACGTCGTGCTTACCCTCGTTCTTTAAACGGCGCTATCTTGCCCAGTTTTGTTAAAGCGAGTCTCAATGACCTGATTTTAGGCAAGCTCCCACGGGCCCCGCAGGGATTTGCAACTCGACTTACCCTACGTCGCGAGACATGCATATGATAATTATGTGCGCATATTTTAATAGGTGCGATCATACCAGCACTAATTCACCGGATCCCCTCAGAACTCCGCAGTTAAGCTTGCTTGGGCGAGAGTAGTACTAGGATGGGTAACCTCCTTGGAAGTCCTCGTGTTGCACCTCTTCTTTTTTTTTTTTTTTTTTTTTTTTACGTCGTGCTTACCCTCGTTCTTTAAACGGCGCTATCTTGCACAGTTTAGTTAAAGCGAGTCTCAATGACCTGATTTTAGGCAAGCTCCCACGGGCCCCGCAGGGATTTGCAACTCGACTTACCCTACGTCGCGAGACATGCAAATGATAATTATGTGCGCATATTTTAATAGGTGCGATCATACCAGCACTAATTCACCGGATCCCATCAGAACTCCGCAGTTAAGCGTGCTTGGGCGAGAGTAGTACTAGGATGGGTGACCTCCTGGGAAGTCCACGTGTTGCACCTCTTTTTTTTTTTTTTTTTTTTTTTTTTTTTTTTTTTTACGTCGTGCTTACCCTCGTTCTTTAAACGGCGCTATCTTGAATAGTTTAGCTAAAGCGAGTCTCAATGACCTCATTTTAGGCAAGCTCGCACGGGCCCCGCAAGGATTCGCAGCTCGACTTACCCTACGTCGCAAGACATGCATATGATAATTATGTGCGCATATTATAATAGGTGCGATCATACCAGCACTAATGCACCGGATCCCATCAGAACTCCGCATTTAAGCGTGCTTGGGCGAGAGTAGTACTAGGATGGGTGACCTCCTGGGAAGTCCTCGTGTTGCACCTCTTTTTTTTTTTTTTTACGTCGTGCTTACCCTCGTTCTTTAAACGGCGCTATCTTGCACAGTTTTGTTAAAGCGAGTCTCAATGACCTGATTTTAGGCAAGCTCCCACGGGCCCCGCAGGGATTTGCAACTCGACTTACCCTACGTCGCGAGACATGCATATGATAATTATGTGCGCATATTTTAATAGGTGCGATCATACCAGCACTAATTCACCGGATCCCCTCAGAACTCCGCAGTTAAGCGTGCTTGGGCGAGAGTAGTACTAGGATGGGTAACCTCCTGGGAAGTCCTCGTGTTGCACCTCTTCTTTTTTTTTTTTTTTTTTTTTTTTTTACGTCGTGCTTACCCTCGTTCTTTAAACGGCGCTATCTTGCACAGTTTAGTTAAAGCGAGTCTCAATGACCTGATTTTAGGCAAGCTCCCACGGGCCCCGCAGGGATTTGCAACTCGACTTACCCTACGTCGCGAGACATGCATATGATAATTATGTGCGCATATTTTAATAGGTGCGATCATACCAGCACTAATGCACCGGATCCCATCAGAACTCCGCAGTTAAGCGTGCTTGGGCGAGAGTAGTACTAGGATGGGTGACCTCCTGGGAAGTCCTCGTGTTACACCTCTTTTTTTTTTTTTTTTTTTTTTTTTTTTTTTTTTTTTTTACGTCGTGCTTACCCTTGTTCTTTAAACGGCGCTATCTTGCACAGTTTTGTTAAAGCGAGTCTCAATGACCTGATTTTAGGCAAGCTCCCACGGGCCCCGCAGGGATTTGCAACTCGACTTACCCTACGTCGCGAGACATGCATATGATAATTATGTGCGCATATTTTAATAGGTGCGATCATACCAGCACTAATTCACCGGATCCCATCAGAACTCCGCAGTTAAGCGTGCTTGGGCGAGAGTAGTACTAGGATGGGTGACCTCCTGGGAAGTCCTCGTGTTGCACCTCTTTTTTTTTTTTTTTTTACGTCGTGCTTGCCCTCGTTCTTTAAACGGCGCTATGTTGAATAGTTTAGCTAAAGCGAGTCTCAATGAACTTATTTTAGGCAAGCTCGCACGGGCCCGTAGGGATTCGCAGCTCGACTTACCCTACGTCGCAAGACATGCATATGATAATTATGTGCGCATATTATAATAGGTGCGATCATACCAGCACTAATGCAACGGATCCCATCAGAACTCCGCAGTTAAGCGTGCTTGGGCGAGAGTAGTACTAGGATGGGTGACCTCCTGGGAAGTCCTCGTGTTGCACCACTTTTTTTTTTTTTTTTTTTTTTTTTTTTTTTTTTTTTACGTCGTGCTTACCCTCGTTCTTTAAACGGCGCTATCTTGAATAGTTTAGCTAAAGCGAGTCTCAATGACCTCATTTTAGGCAAGCTCGCACGGGCCCCGCAGGGATTCGCACTCGACTTACCCTACGTCGCAAGACATGCATATGATAATTATGTGCGCATATTTTAATAGGTGCGATCATACCAGCACTAATGCACCGGATCCCATCAGAACTCCGCAGTTAAGCGTGCTTGGGCGAGAGTAGTACTAGGATGGGTGACCTCCTGGGAAGTCCTCGTGTTGCACCTCTTTTTTTTTTTTTTTTTTTTTTTTTTTTTTTTTTTTTTACGTCGTGCCTTCCCTCGTTCTTTAAACGGCGCTATCTTGAATAGTTTAGCTAAAGCGAGTCTCAATGACCTCATTTTAGGCAAGTTCGCACGGGCCCCGCAGGGTTTCGCAACTCGACTTACCCTACGTCGCGAGACATGCATATGATAATTATGTGCACATATTTTAATAGGTGCGATCATACCAGCACTAATGCACCGGATCCCATCAGAACTCCGCAGTTAAGCGTGCTTGGGCGAGAGTAGTACTAGGATGGGTGACCTCCTGGGAAGTCCTCGTGTTACACCTCTTTTTTTTTTTTTTTTTTTTTTTTTTTTTTTTTTTTTTTTTACGTCGTGCTTACCCTTGTTCTTTAAACGGCGCTATCTTGCACAGTTTTGTTAAAGCGAGTCTCAATGACCTGATTTTAGGCAAGCTCCCACGGGCCCCGCAGGGATTTGCAACTCGACTTACCCTACGTCGCGAGACATGCATATGATAATTATGTGCGCATATTTTAATAGGTGCGATCATACCAGCACTAATTCACCGGATCCCATCAGAACTCCGCAGTTAAGCGTGCTTGGGCGAGAGTAGTACTAGGATGGGTGACCTCCTGGGAAGTCCTCGTGTTGCACCTCTTTTTTTTTTTTTTTTTTTTTTTTTTTACGTCGTGCTTGCCCTCGTTCTTTAAACGGCGCTATGTTGAATAGTTTAGCTAAAGCGAGTCTCAATGAACTTATTTTAGGCAAGCTCGCACGGGCCCGTAGGGATTCGCAGCTCGACTTACCCTACGTCGCAAGACATGCATATGATAATTATGTGCGCATATTATAATAGGTGCGATCATACCAGCACTAATGCAACGGATCCCCTCAGAACTCCGCAGTTAAGCGTGCTTGGGCGAGAGTAGTACTAGGATGGGTGACCTCCTGGGAAGTCCTCGTGTTGCACCACTTTTTTTTTTTTTTTTTTTTTTTTTTTTTTTTTTTTACGTCGTGCTTACCCTCGTTCTTTAAACGGCGCTATCTTGCACAGTTTAGTTAAAGCGAGTCTCAATGACCTGATTTTAGGCAAGCTCCCACGGGCCCCGCAGGGATTTGCAACTCGACTTACCCTACGTCGCGAGACATGCAAATGATAATTATGTGCGCATATTTTAATAGGTGCGATCATACCAGCACTAATTCACCGGATCCCATCAGAACTCCGCAGTTAAGCGTGCTTGGGCGAGAGTAGTACTAGGATGGGTGACCTCCTGGGAAGTCCACGTGTTGCACCTCTTTTTTTTTTTTTTTTTTTTTTTTTTTTTTTTTTTTTTATGTCGTGCTTACCCTCGTTCTTTAAACGGCGCTATCTTGAATAGTTTAGCTAAAGCGAGTCTCAATGACCTCATTTTAGGCAAGCTCGCACGGGCCCCGCAGGGATTCGCAGCTCGACTTACCCTACGTCGCAAGACATGCATATGATAATTATGTGCGCATATTATAATAGGTGCGATCATACCAGCACTAATGCACCGGATCCCATCAGAACTCCGCATTTAAGCGTGCTTGGGCGAGAGTAGTACTAGGATGGGTGACCTCCTGGGAAGTCCTCGTGTTGCACCTCTTTTTTTTTTTTTTTTACGTCGTGCTTACCCTCGTTCTTTAAACGGTGCTATCTTGAATAGTTTAGCTAAAGCGAGTCTCAATGACCTCATTTTAGGCAAGTTCGCACGGGCCCCGCAGGGTTTCGCAGCTCGACTTACCCTACGTCGCGAGACATGCATATGATAATTATGTGCGCATATTTTAATAGGTGCGATCATACCAGCACTAATTCACCGGATCCCATCAGAACTCCGCAGTTAAGCGTGCTTGGGCGAGAGTAGTACTAGGATGGGTGACCTCCTGGGAAGTCCTCGTGTTGCACCTCTTTTTTTTTTTTTTTTTTTTTTTTTTTTTTTTTTTTACGTCGTGCCTACCCTCGTTCTTTAAACGGCACTATCTTGAATAGTTTAGCTAAAGCGAGTCTCAATGACCTCATTTTAGGCAAGCTCGCACGGGCCCCGCAGGGATTCGCACTCGACTTACCCTACGTCGCAAGACATGCATATGATAATTATGTGCGCATATTTTAATAGGTGCGATCATACCAGCACTAATGCACCGGATCCCATCAGAACTCCGCAGTTAAGCGTGCTTGGGCGAGAGTAGTACTAGGATGGGTGACCTCCTGGGAAGTCCTCGTGTTGCACCTCTTTTTTTTTTTTTTTTTTTTTACGTCGTGCTTACCCTCGTTCTTTAAACGGCGCTATCTTGAATAGTTTAGCTAAAGCGAGTCTCAATGACCTCATTTTAGGCAAGCTCGCACGGGCCCGCAGGGATTCGCAGCTCGACTTACCCTACGTCGCAAGACATGCATATGATAATTATGTGCGCATATTATAATAGGTGCGATCATAACAGCACTAATGCAACGGATCCCATCAGAACTCCGTAGTTAAGCGTGCTTGGGCGAGAGTAGTACTAGGATGGGTGACCTCCTGGGAAGTCCTCGTGTTGCACCTCTTTTTTTTTTTTTTTTTTTACGTCGTGCCTTCCCTCGTTCTTTAAACGGCGCTATCTTGAATAGTTTAGCTAAAGCGAGTCTCAATGACCTCATTTTAGGCAAGTTCGCACGGGCCCCGCAGGGTTTCGCAACTCGACTTACCCTACGTCGCGAGACATGCATATGATAATTATGTGCACATATTTTAATAGGTGCGATCATACCAGCACTAATGCACCGGATCCCATCAGAACTCCGCAGTTAAGCGTGCTTGGGCGAGAGTAGTACTAGGATGGGTGACCTCCTGGGAAGTCCTCGTGTTACACCTCTTTTTTTTTTTTTTTACGTCGTGCTTACCCTTGTTCTTTAAACGGCGCTATCTTGCACAGTTTTGTTAAAGCGAGTCTCAATGACCTGATTTTAGGCAAGCTCCCACGGGCCCCGCAGGGATTTGCAACTCGACTTACCCTACGTCGCGAGACATGCATATGATAATTATGTGCGCATATTTTAATAGGTGCGATCATACCAGCACTAATTCACCGGATCCCATAAGAACTCCGCAGTTAAGCGTGCTTGGGCGAGAGTAGTACTAGGATGGGTGACCTCCTGGGAAGTCCTCGTGTTGCACCTCTTTTTTTTTTTTTTTTTTTTTTTTTTTTTTTTTTTACGTCGTGCTTGCCCTCGTTCTTTAAACGGCGCTATGTTGAATAGTTTAGCTAAAGCGAGTCTCAATGACCTTATTTTAGGCAAGCTCGCACGGGCCCGCAGGGATTCGCAGCTCGACTTACCCTACGTCGCAAGACATGCATATGATAATTATGTGCGCATATTATAATAGGTGCGATCATACCAGCACTAATGCAACGGATCCCATCAGAACTCCGCAGTTAAGCGTGCTTGGGCGAGAGTAGTACTAGGATGGGTGACCTTCTGGGAAGTCCTCGTGTTGCACCACTTTTTTTTTTTTTTTTTTTTTTTTTTTTTTTTTTTTTTTTTTTTTTTTTACGTCGTGCTTACCCTCGTTCTTTAAACGGCGCTATCTTGAATAGTTTAGCTAAAGCGAGTCTCAATGACCTCATTTTAGGCAAGTTCGCACGGGCCCCGCAGGGTTTCGCAGGTCGACTTACCCTACGTCGCGAGACATGCATATGATAATTATGTGCACATATTTTAATAGGTGCGATCATACCAGCACTAATGCACCGGATCCCATCAGAACTCCGCAGTTAAGCGTGCTTGGGCGAGAGTAGTACTAGGATGGGTGACCTCCTGGGAAGTCCTCGTGTTGCACCTCTTTTTTTTTTTTTTTTTTTTTTTTTTTTTTTTACGTCGTGCCTACCCTCGTTCTTTAAACGGCACTATCTTGAATAGTTTAGCTAAAGCGAGTCTCAATGACCTCATTTTAGGCAAGCTCGCACGGGCCCCGCAGGGATTCGCACTCGACTTACCCTACGTCGCAAGACATGCATATGATAATTATGTGCGCATATTTTAATAGGTGCGATCATACCAGCACTAATGCACCGGATCCCATCAGAACTCCGCAGTTAAGCGTGCTTGGGCGAGAGTAGTACTAGGATGGGTGACCTCCTGGGAAGTCCTCGTGTTGCACCTCTTTTTTTTTTTTATTTTTTTATTTTTTTTTTTTACGTCGTGCTTGCCCTCGTTCTTTAAACGGCGCTATGTTGAATAGTTTAGCTAAAGCGAGTCTCAATGACCTTATTTTAGGCAAGCTCGCACGGGCCCGCAGGGATTCGCAGCTCGACTTACCCTACGTCGCAAGACATGCATATGATAATTATGTGCGCATATTATAATAGGTGCGATCATACCAGCACTAATGCAACGGATCCCATCAAAACTCCGCAGTTAAGCGTGCTTGGGCGAGAGTAGTACTAGGATGGGTGACCTCCTGGGAAGTCCTCGTGTTGCACCACTTTTTTTTTTTTTTTTTTTTTTTTTTTACGTCGTGCTTACCCTTGTTCTTTAAACGGCGCTATCTTGCACAGTTTTGTTAAAGCGAGTCTCAATGACCTGATTTTAGGCAAGCTCCCACGGGCCCCGCAGGGATTTGCAACTCGACTTACCCTACGTCGCGAGACATGCATATGATAATTATGTGCGCATATTTTAATAGGTGCTATCATACCAGCACTAATTCACCGGATCCCATAAGAACTCCGCAGTTAAGCGTGCTTGGGCGAGAGTAGTACTAGGATGGGTGACCTCCTGGGAAGTCCTCGTGTTGCACCTCTTTTTTTTTTTTTTTTTTTTTTTTTTTTTTACGTCGTGCTTGCCCTCGTTCTTTAAACGGCGCTATGTTGAATAGTTTAGCTAAAGCGAGTCTCAATGACCTTATTTTAGGCAAGCTCGCACGGGCCCGCAGGGATTCGCAGCTCGACTTACCCTACGTCGCAAGACATGCATATGATAATTATGTGCGCATATTATAATAGGTGCGATCATACCAGCACTAATGCAACGGATCCCATCAGAATTCTGCAGTTAAGCGTGCTTGGGCGAGAGTAGTACTAGGATGGGTGACCTCCTGGGAAGTCCTCGTGTTGCACCACTTTTTTTTTTTTTTTTTTTTTTTTTTTTTTTTTTTTTTTTTTTTTTTTTTTTTTTTTTTTTTTACGTCGTGCTTACCCTCGTTCTTTAAACGGCGCTATCTTGAATAGTTTAGCTAAAGCGAGTCTCAATGACCTCATTTTAGGCAAGTTCGCACGGGCCCCGCAGGGTTTCGCAGCTCGACTTACCCTACGTCGCGAGACATGCATATGATAATTATGTGCACATATTTTAATAGGTGCGATCATACCAGCACTAATGCACCGGATCCCATCAGAACTCCGCAGTTAAGCGTGCTTGGGCGAGAGTAGTACTAGGATGGGTGACCTCCTGGGAAGTCCTCGTGTTGCACCTCTTTTTTTTTTTTTTTTTTTTTTTTTTTTTTTTTTTTACGTCGTGCCTACCCTCGTTCTTTAAACGGCACTATCTTGAATAGTTTAGCTAAAGCGAGTCTCAATGACCTCATTTTAGGCAAGCTCGCACGGGCCCCGCAGGGATTCGCACTCGACTTACCCTACGTCGCAAGACATGCATATGATAATTATGTGCGCATATTTTAATAGGTGCGATCATACATGCACTAATGCACCGGATCCCATCAGAACTCCGCAGTTAAGCGTGCTTGGGCGAGAGTAGTACTAGGATGGGTGACCTCCTGGGAAGTCCTCGTGTTGCACCTCTTTTTTTTTTTTTTTTTTTTTTTTTTTTTTTTTTTTTTTTTTTTTACGTCGTGCTTACCCTCGTTCTTTAAACGGCGCTATCTTGAATAGTTTAGCTAAAGCGAGTCTCAATGACCTCATTTTAGGCAAGTTCGCACGGGCCCCGCAGGGTTTCGCAACTCGACTTACCCTACATCGCGAGACATGCATATGATAATTATGTGCGCATATTTTAATAGGTGCGATCATACCAGCACTAATGCACCGGATCCCATCAGAACTCTGCAGTTAAGCGTGCTTGGGCGAGAGTAGTACTAGGATGGGTGACCTCCTGGGAAGTCCTCGTGTTGCACCTCTTTTTTTTTTTTTTTTTTTTTTTTTTACGTCGTGCTTACCCTCGTTCTTTAAACGGCGCTATCTTGAATAGTTTAGCTAAAGCGAGTCTCAATGACCTCATTTTAGGCAAGCTCGCACGGGCCCGCAGGGATTCGCAGCTCGACTTACCCTACGTCGCAAGACATGCATATGATAATTATGTGCGCATATTATAATAGGTGCGATCATACCAGCACTAATGCAACGGATCCCATCAGAACTCTGCAGTTAAGCGTGCTTGGGCGAGAGTAGTACTAGGATGGGTGACCTCCTGGGAAGTCCTCGTGTTGCACTTCTTTTTTTTTTTTTTTTTTACGTCGTGCCTTCCCTCGTTCTTTAAACGGCACTATCTTGAATAGTTTAGCTAAAGCGAGTCTCAATGACCTCATTTTAGGCAAGCTCGCACGGGCCCCGCAGGGATTCGCACTCGACTTACCCTACGTCGCAAGACATGCATATGATAATTATGTGCGCATATTTTAATAGGTGCGATCATACATGCACTAATGCACCGGATCCCATCAGAACTCCGCAGTTAAGCGTGCTTGGGCGAGAGTAGTACTAGGATGGGTGACCTCCTGGGAAGTCCTCGTGTTGCACCTCTTTTTTTTTTTTTTTTTTTTTTTTTTTTTTTTTTTTTTTTTTTACGTCGTGCTTACCCTCGTTCTTTAAACGGCGCTATCTTGAATAGTTTAGCTAAAGCGAGTCTCAATGACCTCATTTTAGGCAAGTTCGCACGGGCCCCGCAGGGTTTCGCAACTCGACTTACCCTACATCGCGAGACATGCATATGATAATTATGTGCGCATATTTTAATAGGTGCGATCATACCAGCACTAATGCACCGGATCCCATCAGAACTCTGCAGTTAAGCGTGCTTGGGCGAGAGTAGTACTAGGATGGGTGACCTCCTGGGAAGTCCTCGTGTTGCACCTCTTTTTTTTTTTTTTTTTTTTTTTTTTTACGTCGTGCTTACCCTCGTTCTTTAAACGGCGCTATCTTGAATAGTTTAGCTAAAGCGAGTCTCAATGACCTCATTTTAGGCAAGCTCGCACGGGCCCGCAGGGATTCGCAGCTCGACTTACCCTACGTCGCAAGACATGCATATGATAATTATGTGCGCATATTATAATAGGTGCGATCATACCAGCACTAATGCAACGGATCCCATCAGAACTCTGCAGTTAAGCGTGCTTGGGCGAGAGTAGTACTAGGATGGGTGACCTCCTGGGAAGTCCTCGTGTTGCACTTCTTTTTTTTTTTTTTTTTTACGTCGTGCCTTCCCTCGTTCTTTAAACGGCGCTATCTTGAATAGTTTAGCTAAAGCGAGTCTCAATGACCTCATTTTAGGCAAGTTCGCACGGGCCCCGCAGGGTTTCGCAACTCGACTTACCCTACGTCGCGAGACATGCATATGATAATTATGTGCACATATTTTAATAGGTGCGATCATACCAGCACTAATGCACCGGATCCCATCAGAACTCCGCAGTTAAGCGTGCTTGGGCGAGAGTAGTACTAGGATCGGTGACCTCCTGGGAAGTCCTCGTGTTACACCTCTTTTTTTTTTTTTTTTTTTTTTTTTTTTTTTTTTTACGTCGTGCTTACCCTTGTTCTTTAAACGGCGCTATCTTGCACAGTTTTGTTAAAGCGAGTCTCAATGACCTGATTTTAGGCAAGCTCCCACGGGCCCCGCAGGGATTTGCAACTCGACTTACCCTACGTCGCGAGACATGCATATGATAATTATGTGCGCATATTTTAATAGGTGTGATCATACCAGCACTAATTCACCGGATCCCATAAGAACTCCGCAGTTAAGCGTGCTTGGGCGAGAGTAGTACTAGGATGGGTGACCTCCTGGGAAGTCCTCGTGTTGCACCTCTTTTTTTTTTTTTTTTTTTTTTTTTTTTACGTCGTGCTTGCCCTCGTTCTTTAAACGGCGCTATGTTGAATAGTTTAGCTAAAGCGAGTCTCAATGACCTTATTTTAGGCAAGCTCGCACGGGCCCGCAGGGATTCGCAGCTCGACTTACCCTACGTCGCAAGACATGCATATGATAATTATGTGCGCATATTATAATAGGTGCGATCATACCAGCACTAATGCAACGGATCCCATCAGAACTCCGCAGTTAAGCGTGCTTGGGCGAGAGTAGTACTAGGATGGGTGACCTCCTGAGAAGTCCTCGTGTTGCCCCACTTTTTTTTTTTTTTTTTTTTTTTTTTTTTTTTTTTTTTTTTTTACGTCGTGCTTACCCTCGTTCTTTAAACAGCGCTATCTTGAATAGTTTAGCTAAAGCGAGTCTCAATGACCTCATTTTAGGCAAGTTCGCACGGGCCCCGCAGGGTTTCGCAGCTCGACTTACCCTACGTCGCGAGACATGCATATGATAATTATGTGCACATATTTTAATAGGTGCGATCATACCAGCACTAATGCACCGGATCCCATCAGAACTCCGCAGTTAAGCGTGCTTGGGCGAGAGTAGTACTAGGATGGGTGACCTCCTGGGAAGTCCTCGTGTTGCACCTCTTTTTTTTTTTTTTTTTTTTTTTTTTTTTTTTTTTTTTTTTTTTTTTTTTTTACGTCGTGCCTACCCTCGTTGTTTAAACGGCACTATCTTGAATAGTTTAGCTAAAGCGAGTCTCAATGACCTCATTTTAGGCAAGCTCGCACGGGCCCCGCAGGGATTCGCACTCGACTTACCCTACGTCGCAAGACATGCATATGATAATTATATGCGCATATTTTAATAGGTGCGATCATACCAGCACTAATGCACCGGATCCCATCAGAACTCCGCAGTTAAGCGTGCTTAGGCGAGAGTAGCACTAGGATGGGTGACCTCCTGGGAAGTCCTCGTGTTGCACCTCTTTTTTTTTTTTTTTTTACGTCGTGCTTACCCTCGTTCTTTAAACGGCGCTATCTTGAATAGTTTAGCTAAAGCGAGTCTCAATGACCTCATTTTAGGCAAGTTCGCACGGGCCCCGCAGGGTTTCGCAACTCGACTTACCCTACATCGCGAGACATGCATATGATAATTATGTGCGCATATTTTAATAGGTGCGATCATACCAGCACTAATGCACCGGATCCCATCAGAACTCTGCAGTTAAGCGTGCTTGGGCGAGAGTAGTACTAGGATGGGTGACCTCCTGGGAAGTCCTCGTGTTGCACCTCTTTTTTTTTTTTTTTTTTTTTTTTTTTTTTTTTTTTTTTTACGTCGTGCTTACCCTCGTTCTTTAAACGGCGCTATCTTGAATAGTTTAGCTAAAGCGAGTCTCAATGACCTCATTTTAGGCAAGTTCGCACGGGCCCCGCAGGGATTCGCAGGTCGACTTACCCTACGTCGCGAGACATGCATATGATAATTATGTGCGCATATTTTAATAGGTGCGATCATACCAGCACTAATGCACCGGATCCCATCAGAACTCCGCAGTTAAGCGTGCTTGGGCGAGAGTAGTACCAGGATGGGTGACCTCCTAGGAAGTCCTCGTGTTGCACCTATTTTTTTTTTTTTTTTTTTTTACGTCGTGCTTACCCTCGTTCTTTAAACGGCGCTATCTTGCACAGTTTAGTTAAAGCGAGTCTCAATGACCTGATTTAGGCAAGCTCGCACGGGCCCCGCAGGGATTTGCAACTCGACTTACCCTACGTCTCGAGACATGCATATGATAATTATGTGCGCATATTTTAATAGGTGCGATCATACCAACACTAATTCACCGGATCCCATCAGAACTCCGCAGTTAAGCGTGCTTGGGCGAGAGTAGTACTAGGATGGGTGACCTCCTGGGAAGTCCTCGTGTTGCACCTCTTTTTTTTTTTTTTTTTTTTTTTTTTACGTCGTGCTTACCCTCGTTCTTTAAACGGCGCTATCTTGAATAGTTTAGCTAAAGCGAGTCTCAATGACCTCATTTTAGGCAAGCTCGCACGGGCCCCGCAGGGATTCGCAGCTCGACTTACCCTACGTCGCAAGACATGCATATGATAATTATGTGCGCATATTATAATAGGTGCGATCATACCAGCACTAATGCACCGGATCCCATCAGAACTCCGCAGTTAAGCGTGCTTGGGCGAGAGTAGTACTAGGATGGGTGACCTCCTGGGAAGTCCTCGTGTTGCACCTCTTTTTTTTTTTTTTTTACGTCGTGCTTACCCTCGTTCTTTAAACGGCGCTATCTTGCACAGTTTTGTTAAAGCGAGTCTCAATGACCTGATTTTAGGCAAGCTCCCACGGGCCCCGCAGGGATTTGCAACTCGACTTACCCTACGTCGCGAGACATGCATATGATAATTATGTGCGCATATTTTAATAGGTGCGATCATACCAGCACTAATTCACCGGATCCTATCAGAACTCCGCAGTTAAGCGTGCTTGGGCGAGAGTAGTACTAGGATGGGTGACCTCCTGGGAAGTCCTCGTGTTGCACCTCTTTTTTTTTTTTTTTTTTTTTTTTTTTTTTTTTTTTACGTCGTGCTTTCCCTCGTTCTTTAAACGGCGCTATCTTGAATAGTTTAGCTAAAGCGAGTCTCAATGACCTTATTTTAGGCAAGCTCGCACGGGCCCCGCAGGGATTCGCAGCTCGACTTACCCTACGTCGCAAGACATGCATATGATAATTATGTGCGCATATTATAATAGGTGCGATCATACCAGCACTAATGCACCGGATCCCATCAGAACTCCGCAGTTAAGCGTGCTTGGGCGAGAGTAGTACTAGATGGGTGACCTCCTGGGAAGTCCTCGTGTTGCACCTCTTTTTTTTTTTTTTTTACGTCGTGCTTACCCTCGTTCTTTAAACGGCGCTATCTTGCACAGTTTTGTTAAAGCGAGTCTCAATGACCTGATTTTAGGCAAGCTCCCACGGGCCCCGCAGGGATTTGCAACTCGACTTACCCTACGTCGCGAGACATGCATATGATAATTATGTGCGCATATTTTAATAGGTGCGATCATACCAGCACTAATTCACCGGATCCCATCAGAACTCCGCAGTTAAGCGTGCTTGGGCGAGAGTAGTACTAGGATGGGTGACCTCCTGGGAAGTCCTCGTGTTGCACCTCTTTTTTTTTTTTTTTTTTTTTTTTTTTTTTTTTTTTTTTTTTTTTTTTTTTACGTCGTGCTTACTCTCGTTCTTTAAACGGCGCTATCTTGAATAGTTTAGCTAAAGCGAGTCTCAATGACCTCATTTTAGGCAAGCTCGCACTGGCCCCGCAGGGATTCGCAGCTCGACTTACCCTACGTCGCAAGACATGCATATGATAATTATGTGCGCATATTATAATAGGTGCGATCATACCAGCACTAATGCACCGGATCCCATCAGAACTCTGCAGTTAAGCGTGCTTGGGCGAGAGTAGTACTAGGATGGGTGACCTCCTGGGAAGTCCTCGTGTTGCACCTCTTTTTTTTTTTTTTTACGTCGTGCTTACCCTCGTTCTTTAAACGGCGCTATCTTGCACAGTTTTGTTAAAGCGAGTCTCAATGACCTGATTTTAGGCAAGCTCCCACGGGCCCCGCAGGGATTTGCAACTCGACTTACCCTACGTCGCGAGACATGCATATGATAATTATGTGCGCATATTTTAATAGGTGCGATCATACCAGCACTAATTCACCGGATCCCATCAGATCTCCGCAGTTAAGCGTGCTTGGGCGAGAGTAGTACTAGGATGGGTGACCTCCTGGGAAGTCATCGTGTTGCACCTCTTTTTTTTTTTTTTTTTTTTTTTTTTTTTTTTTTTTTTTTACGTCGTGCTTTCCCTCGTTCTTTAAACGGCGCTATCTTGAATAGTTTAGCTAAAGCGAGTCTCAATGACCTTATTTTAGGCAAGCTCGCACGGGCCCGCAGGGATTCGCAGCTCGACTTACCCTACGTCGCAAGACATGCATATGATAATTATGTGCGCATATTATAATAGGTGCGATCATACCAGCACTAATGCAACGGATCCCATCAGAACTCCGCAGTTAAGCGTGCTTGGGCGAGAGTAGTACTAGGATGGGTGACCTCCTGGGAAGTCCTCGTGTTGCACCACTTTTTTTTTTTTTTTTTTTTTTTTTTTTTTTTTTTTTTTTTTTTTTTTTTTTTTTTTTTTACGTCGTGCTTACCCTCGTTCTTTAAACGGCGCTATCTTGAATAGTTTAGCTAAAGCGAGTCTCAATGACCTCATTTTAGGCAAGTTCGCACGGGCCCCGCAGGGTTTCGCAGCTCGACTTACCCTACGTCGCGAGACATGCATATGATAATTATGTGCACATATTTTAATAGGTGCGATCATACCAGCACTAATGCACCGGATCCCATCAGAACTCCGCAGTTAAGCGTGCTTGGGCGAGAGTAGTACTAGGATGGGTGACCTCCTGGGAAGTCCTCGTGTTGCACCTCTTTTTTTTTTTTTTTTTTTTTTTTTTTTTTACGTCGTGCCTACCCTCGTTCTTTAAACGGCACTATCTTGAATAGTTTAGCTAAAGCGAGTCTCAATGACCTCATTTTAGGCAAGCTCGCACGGGCCCCGCAGGAATTCGCACTCGACTTACCCTACGTCGCAAGACATGCATATGATAATTATGTGCGCATATTTTAATAGGTGCGATCATACCAGCACTAATGCACCGGATCCCATCAGAACTCCGCAGTTAAGCTTGCTTAGGCGAGAGTAGTACTAGGATGGGTGACCTCCTGGGAAGTCCTCGTGTTGCACCTTTTTTTTTTTTTTTTTTTTTTTTTTTTTTTTTTTTTTTTTTTACGTCGTGCCTTCCCTCGTTCTTTAAACGGCGCTATCTTGAATAGTTTAGCTAAAGCGAGTCTCAATGACCTCATTTTAGGCAAGTTCGCACGGGCCCCGCAGGGTTTCGCAACTCGACTTACCCTACGTCGCGAGACATGCATATGATAATTATGTGCGCATATTTTAATAGGTGCGATCATACCAGCACTAATGCACCGGATCCCATCAGAACTCCGTAGTTAAGCGTGCTTGGGCGAGAGTAGTACTAGGATGGGTGACCTCCTGGGAAGTCCTCGTGTTACACCTCTTTTTTTTTTTTTTTTTTTTTTTTTTTTTTTTACGTCGTGCTTACCCTTGTTCTTTAAACGGCGCTATCTTGCACAGTTTTGTTAAAGCGAGTCTCAATGACCTGATTTTAGGCAAGCTCCCACGGGCCCCGCAGGGATTTGCAACTCGACTTACCCTACGTCGCGAGACATGCATATGATAATTATGTGCGCATATTTTAATAGGTGCGATCATACCAGCACTAATTCACCGGATCCCATCAGAACTCCGCAGTTAAGCGTGCTTGGGCGAGAGTAGTACTAGGATGGGTGACCTCCTGGGAAGTCCTCGTGTTGCACCTCTTTTTTTTTTTTTTTTTTTTTTTTTTTTTTTTTTTTTTTTTTTTTTTTTTTTTTTTTTTTTTTACGTCGTGCTTGCCCTCGTTCTTTAAACGGCGCTATGTTGAATAGTTTAGCTAAAGCGAGTCTCAATGACCTTATTTTAGGCAAGCTCGCACGGGCCCGCAGGGATTCGCAGCTCGACTTACCCTACGTCGCAAGACATGCATATGATAATTATGTGCGCATATTATAATAGGTGCGATCATACCAGCACTAATGCAACGGATCCCATCAGAACTTCGCAGTTAAGCGTGCTTGGGCGAGAGTAGTACTAGGATGGGTGACCTCCTGGGAAGTCCTCGTGTTGCACCTCTTTTTTTTTTTTTTTTTTTTTTTTTTTTTTTACGTCGTGCTTACCCTCGTTCTTTAAACGGCGCTATCTTGAATAGTTTAGCTAAAGCGAGTCTCAATGACCTCATTTTAGGCAAGTTCGCACGGGCCCCGCAGGGTTTCGCAGCTCGACTTACCCTACGTCGCGAGACATGCATATGATAATTATGTGCACATATTTTAATAGGTGCGATCATACCAGCACTAATGCACCGGATCCCATCAGAACTCCGCAGTTAAGCGTGCTTGGGCGAGAGTAGTACTAGGATGGGTGACCTCCTGGGAAGTCCTCGTGTTGCACCTCTTTTTTTTTTTTTTTTTTTTTTTTTTTTTTTTTTTACGTCGTGCCTACCCTCGTTGTTTAAACGGCACTATCTTGAATAGTTTAGCTAAAGCGAGTCTCAATGACCTCATTTTAGGCAAGCTCGCACGGGCCCCGCAGGGATTCGCACTACGTCGCAAGACATGCATATGATAATTATGTGCGCATATTTTAATAGGTGCGATCATACCAGCACTAATGCACCGGATCCCATCAGAACTCCGCAGTTAAGCGTGCTTGGGCGAGAGTAGCACTAGGATGGGTGACCTTCTGGGAAGTCCTCGTGTTGCACCTCTTTTTTTTTTTTTTTTTTTTTTTTTTTTTTTTACGTCGTGCTTACCCTCGTTCTTTAAACGGCGCTATCTTGAATAGTTTAGCTAAAGCGAGTCTCAATGACCTCATTTTAGGCAAGTTCGCACGGGCCCCGCAGGGTTTCGCAACTCGACTTACCCTACATCGCGAGACATGCATATGATAATTATGTGCGCATATTTTAATAGGTGCGATCATACCAGCACTAATGCACCGGATCCCATCAGAACTCTGCAGTTAAGCGTGCTTGGGCGAGAGTAGTACTAGGATGGGTGACCTCCTGGGAAGTCCTCGTGTTGCACCTCTTTTTTTTTTTTTTTTTTTTTTTTTTACGTCGTGCTTACCCTCGTTCTTTAAACGGCGCTATCTTGAATAGTTTAGCTAAAGCGAGTCTCAATGACCTCATTTTAGGCAAGTTCGCATGGGCCCCGCAGGGATTCGCAGGTCGACTTACCCTACGTCGCGAGACATGCATATGATAATTATGTGCGCATATTTTAATAGGTGCGATCATACCAGCACTAATGCACCGGATCCCATCAGAACTCCGCAGTTAAGCGTGCTTGGGCGAGAGTAGTACCAGGATGGGTGACCTCCTAGGAAGTCCTCGTGTTGCACCTATTTTTTTTTTTTTTTTTTTTTTTACGTCGTGCTTACCCTCGTTCTTTAAACGGCGCTATCTTGCACAGTTTAGTTAAAGCGAGTCTCAATGACCTGATTTAGGCAAGCTCGCACGGGCCCCGCAGGGATTTGCAACTCGACTTACCCTACGTCTCGAGACATGCATATGATAATTATGTGCGCATATTTTAATAGGTGCGATCATACCAACACTAATTCACCGGATCCCATCAGAACTCCGCAGTTAAGCGTGCTTGGGCGAGAGTAGTACTAGGATGGGTGACCTCCTGGGAAGTCCTCGTGTTGCACCTCTTTTTTTTTTTTTTTTTTTTTTTTTTTTTTTTTTTTTACGTCGTGCTTACCCTTGTTCTTTAAACGGCGCTATCTTGCACAGTTTTGTTAAAGCGAGTCTCAATGACCTGATTTTAGGCAAGCTCCCACGGGCCCCGCAGGGATTTGCAACTCGACTTACCCTACGTCGCGAGACATGCATATGATAATTATGTGCGCATATTTTAATAGGTGCGATCATACCAGCACTAATTCACCGGATCCCATAAGAACTCCGCAGTTAAGCGTGCTTGGGCGAGAGTAGTACTAGGATGGGTGACCTCCTGGGAAGTCCTCGTGTTGCACCTCTTTTTTTTTTTTTTTTTTTTTTTTTTTTTACGTCGTGCTTGCCCTCGTTCTTTAAACGGCGCTATGTTGAATAGTTTAGCTAAAGCGAGTCTCAATGACCTTATTTTAGGCAAGCTCGCACGGGCCCGCAGGGATTCGCAGCTCGACTTACCCTACGTCGCAAGACATGCATATGATAATTATGTGCGCATATTATAATAGGTGCGATCATACCAGCACTAATGCAACGGATCCCATCAGAACTCCGCAGTTAAGCGTGCTTGGGCGAGAGTAGTACTAGGATGGGTGACCTCCTGGGAAGTCCTCGTGTTGCACCACTTTTTTTTTTTTTTTTTTTTTTTTTTTTTTTTTTTTTTTTTTTTTTTTTTTTTTTTTTTTTTTTTTACGTCGTGCTTACCCTCGTTCTTTAAACGGCGCTATCTTGAATAGTTTAGCTAAAGCGAGTCTCAATGACCTCATTTTAGGCAAGTTCGCACGGGCCCCGCAGGGTTTCGCAGCTCGACTTACCCTACGTCGCGAGACATGCATATGATAATTATGTGCACATATTTTAATAGGTGCGATCATACCAGCACTAATGCACCGGATCCCATCAGAACTCCGCAGTTAAGCGTGCTTGGGCGAGAGTAGTACTAGAATGGGTGACCTCCTGGGAAGTCCTCGTGTTGCACCTCTTTTTTTTTTTTTTTTTTTTTTTTTTTTTTTTTTTTTACGTCGTGCCTACCCTCGTTGTTTAAACGGCACTATCTTGAATAGTTTAGCTAAAGCGAGTCTCAATGACCTCATTTTAGGCAAGCTCGCACGGGCCCCGCAGGGATTCGCACTCGACTTACCCTACGTCGCAAGACATGCATATGATAATTATGTGCGCATATTTTAATAGGTGCGATCATACCAGCACTAATGCACCGGATCCCATCAGAACTCCGCAGTTAAGCGTACTTGGGCGAGAGTAGCACTAGGATGGGTGACCTCCTGGGAAGTCCTCGTGTTGCACCTCTTTTTTTTTTTTTTTTTTTTATACGTCGTGCTTACCCTCGTTCTTTAAACGGCGCTATCTTGAATAGTTTAGCTAAAGCGAGTCTCAATGACCTCATTTTAGGCAAGTTCGCACGGGCCCCGCAGGGTTTCGCAACTCGACTTACCCTACATCGCGAGACATGCATATGATAATTATGTGCGCATATTTTAATAGGTGCGATCATACCAGCACTAATGCACTTGATCCCATCAGAACTCTGCAGTTAAGCGTGCTTGGGCGAGAGTAGTACTAGGATGGGTGACCTCCTGGGAAGTCCTCGTGTTGCACCTCTTTTTTTTTTTTTTTTTTTTTTTACGTCGTGCTTACCCTCGTTCTTTAAACGGCGCTATCTTGAATAGTTTAGCTAAAGCGAGTCTCAATGACCTCATTTTAGGCAAGTTCGCACGGGCCCCGCAGGGATTCGCAGGTCGACTTACCCTACGTCGCGAGACATGCATATGATAATTATGTGCGCATATTTTAATAGGTGCGATCATACCAGCACTAATGCACCGGATCCCATCAGAACTCCGCAGTTAAGCGTGCTTGGGCGAGAGTAGTACCAGGATGGGTGACCTCCTAGGAAGTCCTCGTGTTGCACCTATTTTTTTTTTTTTTTTTTTTTTTTACGTCGTGCTTACCCTCGTTCTTTAAACGGCGCTATCTTGCACAGTTTAGTTAAAGCGAGTCTCAATGACCTGATTTAGGCAAGCTCGCACGGGCCCCGCAGGGATTTGCAACTCGACTTACCCTACGTCTCGAGACATGCATATGATAATTATGTGCGCATATTTTAATAGGTGCGATCATACCAACACTAATTCACCGGATCCCATCAGAACTCCGCAGTTAAGCGTGCTTGGGCGAGAGTAGTACTAGGATGGGTGACCTCCTGGGAAGTCCTCGTGTTGCACCTCTTTTTTTTTTTTTTTTTTTTTTTTTTTTTTTTTTTTTTTTTTTTTTTTTTTTTTTTTTTACGTCGTGCTTACCCTCGTTCTTTAAACGGCGCTATCTTGAATAGTTTAGCTAAAGCGAGTCTCAATGACCTCATTTTAGGCAAGCTCGCACGGGCCCCGCAGGGATTCGCAGCTCGACTTACCCTACGTCGCAAGACATGCATATGATAATTATGTGCGCATATTATAATAGGTGCGATCATACCAGCACTAATGCACCGGATCCCATCAGAACTCCGCAGTTAAGCGTGCTTGGGCGAGAGTAGTACTAGGATGGGTGACCTCCTGGGAAGTCCTCGTGTTGCACCTCTTTTTTTTTTTTTTTACGTCGTGCTTACCCTCGTTCTTTAAACGGCGCTATCTTGCACAGTTTTGTTAAAGCGAGTCTCAATGACCTGATTTTAGGCAAGCTCCCACGGGCCCCGCAGGGATTTGCAACTCGACTTACCCTACGTCGCGAGACATGCATATGATAATTATGTGCGCATATTTTAATAGGTGCGATCATACCAGCACTAATTCACCGGATCCCATCAGAACTCCGCAGTTAAGCGTGCTTGGGTGAGAGTAGTACTAGGATGGGTGACCTCCTGGGAAGTCCTCGTGTTGCACCTCTTTTTTTTTTTTTTTTTTTTTTTTTTTTTTTTTTTTTTTTTTTTTTTTTTTTTTACGTCGTGCTTTCCCTCGTTCTTTAAACGGCGCTATCTTGAATAGTTTAGCTAAAGCGAGTCTCAATGACCTTATTTTAGGCAAGCTCGCACGGGCCCCGCAGGGATTCGCAGCTCGACTTACCCTACGTCGCAAGACATGCATATGATAATTATGTGCGCATATTATAATAGGTGCGATCATACCAGCACTAATGCACCGGATCCCATCAGAACTCCGCAGTTAAGCGTGCTTGGGCGAGAGTAGTACTAGGATGGGTGACCTCCTGGGAAGTCCTCGTGTTGCACCTCTTTTTTTTTTTTTTTACGTCGTGCTTACCCTCGTTCTTTAAACGGCGCTATCTTGCACAGTTTTGTTAAAGCGAGTCTCAATGACCTGATTTTAGGCAAGCTCCCACGGGCCCCGCAGGGATTTGCAACTCGACTTACCCTACGTCGCGAGACATGCATATGATAATTATGTGCGCATATTTTAATAGGTGCGATCATACCAGCACTAATTCACCGGATCCCATCAGAACTCCGCAGTTAAGCGTGCTTGGGCGAGAGTAGTACTAGGATGGGTGACCTCCTGGGAAGTCCTCGTGTTGCACCTCTTTTTTTTTTTTTTTTTTTTTTTTTTTTTTTTTTTTTTTTTTTTTTTTTTTTTTTTTTTTTTTTTTTTTTTTTACGTCGTGCTTACCCACGTTCTTTAAACGGCGCTATCTTGAATAGTTTAGCTAAAGCGAGTCTCAATGACCTCATTTTAGGCAAGCTCGCACGGGCCCCGCAGGGATTCGCAGCTCGACTTACCCTACGTCGCAAGACATGCATATGATAATTATGTGCGCATATTATAATAGGTGCGATCATACTAGCACTAATTTACCGGATCCCATCAGAACTCCGCAGTTAAGCGTGCTTGGGCGAGAGTAGTACTAGGATGGGTGACCTCCTGGGAAGTCCTCGTGTTGCACCTCTTTTTTTTTTTTTTTTACGTCGTGCTTACCCTCGTTCTTTAAACGGCGCTATCTTGCACAGTTTTGTTAAAGCGAGTCTCAATGACCTGATTTTAGGCAAGCTCCCACGGGCCCCGCAGGGATTTGCAACTCGACTTACCCTACGTCGCGAGACATGCATATGATAATTATGTGCGCATATTTTAATAGGTGCGATCATACCAGCACTAATTCACCGGATCCCATCAGATCTCCGCAGTTAAGCGTGCTTGGGCGAGAGTAGTACTAGGATGGGTGACCTCCTGGGAAGTCATCGTGTTGCACCTCTTTTTTTTTTTTTTTTTTTTTTTTTTTTTTTTTTTTACGTCGTGCTTTCCCTCGTTCTTTAAACGGCGCTATCTTGAATAGTTTAGCTAAAGCGAGTCTCAATGACCTTATTTTAGGCAAGCTCGCACGGGCCCGCAGGGATTCGCAGCTCGACTTACCCTACGTCGCAAGACATGCATATGATAATTATGTGCGCATATTATAATAGGTGCGATCATACCAGCACTAATGCAACGGATCCCATCAGAACTCCGCAGTTAAGCGTGCTTGGGCGAGAGTAGTACTAGGATGGGTGACCTCCTGGGAAGTCCTCGTGTTGCACCACTTTTTTTTTTTTTTTTTTTTTTTTTTTTTTTTTTTTTTTTTTTTTTTTTTTACGTCGTGCTTACCCTCGTTCTTTAAACGGCGCTATCTTGAATAGTTTAGCTAAAGCGAGTCTCAATGACCTCATTTTAGGCAAGCTCGCACGGGCCCCGCAGGGATTCGCAGCTCGACTTACCCTACGTCGCAAGACATGCATATGATAATTATGTGCGCATATTATAATAGGTGCGATCATACCAGCACTAATGCACCGGATCCCATCAGAACTCCGCAGTTAAGCGTGCTTGGGCGAGAGTAGTACTAGGATGGGTGACCTCCTGGGAAGTCCTCGTGTTGCACCTCTTTTTTTTTTTTTTTACGTCGTGCTTACCCTCGTTCTTTAAACGGCGCTATCTTGCACAGTTTTGTTAAAGCGAGTCTCAATGACCTGATTTTAGGCAAGCTCCCACGGGCCCCGCAGGGATTTGCAACTCGACTTACCCGACGTCGCGAGACATGCATATGATAATTATGTGCGCATATTTTAATAGGTGCGATCATACCAGCACTAATTCACCGGATCCCATCAGAACTCCGCAGTTAAGCGTGCTTGGGCGAGAGTAGTACTAGGATGGGTGACCTCCTGGGAAGTCCTCGTGTTGCACCTCTTTTTTTTTTTTTTTTTTTTTTTTTTTTTTTTTTTTTTTTTTTTTTTTTTTTTACGTCGTGCTTTCCCTCGTTCTTTAAACGGCGCTATCTTGAATAGTTTAGCTAAAGCGAGTCTCAATGACCTTATTTTAGGCAAGCTCGCACGGGCCCGCAGGGATTCGCAGCTCGACTTACCCTACGTCGCAAGACATGCATATGATAATTATGTGCGCATATTATAATAGGTGCGATCATACCAGCACTAATGCAACGGATCCCATCAGAACTCCGCAGTTAAGCGTGCTTGGGCGAGAGTAGTACTAGGATGGGTGACCTCCTGGGAAGTCCTCGTGTTGCACCACTTTTTTTTTTTTTTTTTTTTTTTTTTTTTTTTTTTTTTTTTTTTTTTTTTTTTTTTTTTTACGTCGTGCTTACCCTCGTTCTTTAAACGGCGCTATCTTGAATAGTTTAGCTAAAGCGAGTCTCAATGACCTCATTTTAGGCAAGCTCGCACGGGCCCCGCAGGGATTCGCAGCTCGACTTACCCTACGTCGCAAGACATGCATATGATAATTATGTGCGCATATTATAATAGGTGCGATCATACCAGCACTAATGCACCGGATCCCATCAGAACTCCGCAGTTAAGCGTGCTTGGGCGAGAGTAGTACTAGGATGGGTGACCTCCTGGGAAGTCCTCGTGTTGCACCTCTTTTTTTTTTTTTTTACGTCGTGCTTACCCTCGTTCTTTAAACGGCGCTATCTTGCACAGTTTTGTTAAAGCGAGTCTCAATGACCTGATTTTAGGCAAGCTCCCACGGGCCCCGCAGGGATTTGCAACTCGACTTACCCTACGTCGCGAGACATGCATATGATAATTATGTGCGCATATTTTAATAGGTGCGATCATACCAGCACTAATTCACCGGATCCCATCAGAACTCCGCAGTTAAGCGTGCTTGGGCGAGAGTAGTACTAGGATGGGTGACCTCCAGGGAAGTCCTCGTGTTGCACCTCTTTTTTTTTTTTTTTTTTTTTTTTTTTTTTTTTTTTTTTTTTTTTTTTTTTTTTTTTTTTTTACGTCGTGCTTTCCCTCGTTCTTTAAACGGCGCTATCTTGAATAGTTTAGCTAAAGCGAGTCTCAATGACCTTATTTTAGGCAAGCTCGCACGGGCCCCGCAGGGATTCGCAGCTCGACTTACCCTACGTCGCAAGACATGCATATGATAATTATGTGCGCATATTATAATTGGTGCGATCATACCAGCACTAATGCACCGGATCCCATCAGAACTCCGCAGTTAAGCGTGCTTGGGCGAGAGTAGTACTAGGATGGGTGACCTCCTGGGAAGTCCTCGTGTTGCACCTCTTTTTTTTTTTTTTTACGTCGTGCTTACCCTCGTTCTTTAAACGGCGCTATCTTGCACAGTTTTGTTAAAGCGAGTCTCAATGACCTGATTTTAGGCAAGCTCCCACGGGCCCCGCAGGGATTTGCAACTCGACTTACCCTACGTCGCGAGACATGCATATGATAATTATGTGCGCATATTTTAATAGGTGCGATCATACCAGCACTAATTCACCGGATCCCATCAGAACTCCGCAGTTAAGCGTGCTTGGGCGAGAGTAGTACTAGGATGGGTGACCTCTTGGGAAGTCCTCGTGTTGCACCTCTTTTTTTTTTTTTTTTTTTTTTTTTTTTTTTTTTTTTTTTTTTTTTTTTTTTTTTTTTTTTTACGTCGTGCTTACCCACGTTCTTTAAACGGCGCTATCTTGAATAGTTTAGCTAAAGCGAGTCTCAATGACCTCATTTTAGGCAAGCTCGCACGGGCCCCGCAGGGATTCGCAGCTCGACTTACCCTACGTCGCAAGACATGCATATGATAATTATGTGCGCATATTATAATAGGTGCGATCATACCAGCACTAATGCACCGGATCCCATCAGAACTCCGCAGTTAAGCGTGCTTGGGCGAGAGTAGTACTAGGATGGGTGACCTCCTGGGAAGTCCTCGTGTTGCACCTCTTTTTTTTTTTTTTTTACGTCGTGCTTACCCTCGTTCTTTAAACGGCGCTATCTTGCACAGTTTTGTTAAAGCGAGTCTCAATGACCTGATTTTAGGCAAGCTCCCACGGGCCCCGCAGGGATTTGCAACTCGACTTACCCTACGTCGCGAGACATGCATATGATAATTATGTGCGCATATTTTAATAGGTGCGATCATACCAGCACTAATTCACCGGATCCCATCAGATCTCCGCAGTTAAGCGTGCTTGGGCGAGAGTAGTACTAGGATGGGTGACCTCCTGGGAAGTCATCGTGTTGCACCTCTTTTTTTTTTTTTTTTTTTTTTTTTTTTTTTTTTTTTACGTCGTGCTTTCCCTCGTTCTTTAAACGGCGCTATCTTGAATAGTTTAGCTAAAGCGAGTCTCAATGACCTTATTTTAGGCAAGCTCGCACGGGCCCGCAGGGATTCGCAGCTCGACTTACCCTACGTCGCAAGACATGCATATGATAATTATGTGCGCATATTATAATAGGTGCGATCATACCAGCACTAATGCAACGGATCCCATCAGAACTCCGCAGTTAAGCGTGCTTGGGCGAGAGTAGTACTAAGATGGGTGACCTCCTGGGAAGTCCTCGTGTTGCACCACTTTTTTTTTTTTTTTTTTTTTTTTTTTTTTTTTTTTTTTTTTTTTTTTTTTTTTTTTTTTTTTTTACGTCGTGCTTACCCTCGTTCTTTAAACGGCGCTATCTTGAATAGTTTAGCTAAAGCGAGTCTCAATGACCTCATTTTAGGCAAGCTCGCACGGTCCCCGCAGGGATTCGCAGCTCGACTTACCCTACGTCGCAAGACATGCATATGATAATTATGTGCGCATATTATAAAAGGTGCGATCATACCAGCACTAATGCACCGGATCCCATCAGAACTCCGCAGTTAAGCGTGCTTGGGCGAGAGTAGTACTAGGATGGGTGACCTCCTGGGAAGTCCTCGTGTTGCACCTCTTTTTTTTTTTTTTTTTTTTTTTTTTTTACGTCGTGCCTACCCTCGTTCTTTAAACGGCACTATCTTGAATAGTTTAGCTAAAGCGAGTCTCAATGACCTCATTTTAGGCAAGCTCGCACGGGCCCCGCAGGAATTCGCACTCGACTTACCCTACGTCGCAAGACATGCATATGATAATTATGTGCGCATATTTTAATAGGTGCGATCATACCAGCACTAATGCACCGGATCCCATCAGAACTCCGCAGTTAAGCTTGCTTAGGCGAGAGTAGTACTAGGATGGGTGACCTCCTGGGAAGTCCTCGTGTTGCACCTCTTTTTTTTTTTTTTTTTTTTTTTTTTTTTTTTTTTTTTTTTTTTTTTTTTTTTTTTTTTACGTCGTGCCTTCCCTCGTTCTTTAAACGGCGCTATCTTGAATAGTTTAGCTAAAGCGAGTCTCAATGACCTCATTTTAGGCAAGTTCGCACGGGCCCCGCAGGGTTTCGCAACTCGACTTACCCTACGTCGCGAGACATGCATATGATAATTATGTGCGCATATTTTAATAGGTGCGATCATACCAGCACTAATGCACCGGATCCCATCAGAACTCCGTAGTTAAGCGTGCTTGGGCGAGAGTAGTACTAGGATGGGTGACCTCCTGGGAAGTCCTCGTGTTACACCTCTTTTTTTTTTTTTTTTTTTTTTTTTTTTTTTTTTTTTTTTTTTTTTTTTACGTCGTGCTTACCCTTGTTCTTTAAACGGCGCTATCTTGCACAGTTTTGTTAAAGCGAGTCTCAATGACCTGATTTTAGGCAAGCTCCCACGGGCCCCGCAGGGATTTGCAACTCGACTTACCCTACGTCGCGAAACATGCATATGATAATTATGTGCGCATATTTTAATAGGTGCGATCATACCAGCACTAATTCACCGGATCCCATCAGAACTCCGTAGTTAAGCGTGCTTGGGCGAGAGTAGTACTAGGATGGGTGACCTCCTGGGAAGTCCTCGTGTTGCACCTCTTTTTTTTTTTTTTTTTTTTTTTTTTTTTTTTTTTTTACGTCGTGCTTGCCCTCGTTCTTTAAACGGCGCTATGTTGAATAGTTTAGCTAAAGCGAGTCTCAATGACCTTATTTTAGGCAAGCTCGCACGGGCCCGCAGGGATTCGCAGCTCGACTTACCCTACGTCGCAAGACATGCATATGATAATTATGTGCGCATATTATAATAGGTGCGATCATACCAGCACTAATGCAACGGATCCCATCAGAACTTCGCAGTTAAGCGTGCTTGGGCGAGAGTAGTACTAGGATGGGTGACCTCCTGGGAAGTCCTCGTGTTGCACCACTTTTTTTTTTTTTTTTTTTTTTTTTTTTTTTTTACGTCGTGCTTACCCTCGTTCTTTAAACGGCGCTATCTTGAATAGTTTAGCTAAAGCGAGTCTCAATGACCTCATTTTAGGCAAGTTCGCACGGGCCCCGCAGGGTTTCGCAGCTCGACTTACCCTACGTCGCGAGACATGCATATGATAATTATGTGCACATATTTTAATAGGTGCGATCATACCAGCACTAATGCACCGGATCCCATCAGAACTCCGCAGTTAAGCGTGCTTGGGCGAGAGTAGTACTAGGATGGGTGACCTCCTGGGAAGTCCTCGTGTTGCACCTCTTTTTTTTTTTTTTTTTTTTACGTCGTGCCTACCCTCGTTCTTTAAACGGCACTATCTTGAATAGTTTAGCTAAAGCGAGTCTCAATGACCTCATTTTAGGCAAGCTCGCACGGTCCCCGCAGGGATTCGCAGCTCGACTTACCCTACGTCGCAAGACATGCATATGATAATTATGTGCGCATATTATAAAAGGTGCGATCATACCAGCACTAATGCACCGGATCCCATCAGAACTCCGCAGTTAAGCGTGCTTGGGCGAGAGTAGTACTAGGATGGGTGACCTCCTGGGAAGTCCTCGTGTTGCACCTCTTTTTTTTTTTTTTTTTTTTTTTTTTTTACGTCGTGCCTACCCTCGTTCTTTAAACGGCACTATCTTGAATAGTTTAGCTAAAGCGAGTCTCAATGACCTCATTTTAGGCAAGCTCGCACGGGCCCCGCAGGAATTCGCACTCGACTTACCCTACGTCGCAAGACATGCATATGATAATTATGTGCGCATATTTTAATAGGTGCGATCATACCAGCACTAATGCACCGGATCCCATCAGAACTCCGCAGTTAAGCTTGCTTAGGCGAGAGTAGTACTAGGATGGGTGACCTCCTGGGAAGTCCTCGTGTTGCACCTCTTTTTTTTTTTTTTTTTTTTTTTTTTTTTTTTTTTTTTTTTTTTTTTTTACGTCGTGCCTTCCCTCGTTCTTTAAACGGCGCTATCTTGAATAGTTTAGCTAAAGCGAGTCTCAATGACCTCATTTTAGGCAAGTTCGCACGGGCCCCGCAGGGTTTCGCAACTCGACTTACCCTACGTCGCGAGACATGCATATGATAATTATGTGCGCATATTTTAATAGGTGCGATCATACCAGCACTAATGCACCGGATCCCATCAGAACTCCGTAGTTAAGCGTGCTTGGGCGAGAGTAGTACTAGGATGGGTGACCTCCTGGGAAGTCCTCGTGTTACACCTCTTTTTTTTTTTTTTTTTTTTTTTTTTTTTTTTTTTTTTTTTTTTTTTTTTTTTTTTTTTACGTCGTGCTTACCCTTGTTCTTTAAACGGCGCTATCTTGCACAGTTTTGTTAAAGCGAGTCTCAATGACCTGATTTTAGGCAAGCTCCCACGGGCCCCGCAGGGATTTGCAACTCGACTTACCCTACGTCGCGAAACATGCATATGATAATTATGTGCGCATATTTTAATAGGTGCGATCATACCAGCACTAATTCACCGGATCCCATCAGAACTCCGTAGTTAAGCGTGCTTGGGCGAGAGTAGTACTAGGATGGGTGACCTCCTGGGAAGTCCTCGTGTTGCACCTCTTTTTTTTTTTTTTTTTTTTTTTTTTTTTTTTTTTTTACGTCGTGCTTGCCCTCGTTCTTTAAACGGCGCTATGTTGAATAGTTTAGCTAAAGCGAGTCTCAATGACCTTATTTTAGGCAAGCTCGCACGGGCCCGCAGGGATTCGCAGCTCGACTTACCCTACGTCGCAAGACATGCATATGATAATTATGTGCGCATATTATAATAGGTGCGATCATACCAGCACTAATGCAACGGATCCCATCAGAACTTCGCAGTTAAGCGTGCTTGGGCGAGAGTAGTACTAGGATGGGTGACCTCCTGGGAAGTCCTCGTGTTGCACCACTTTTTTTTTTTTTTTTTTTTTTTTTTTTTTTACGTCGTGCTTACCCTCGTTCTTTAAACGGCGCTATCTTGAATAGTTTAGCTAAAGCGAGTCTCAATGACCTCATTTTAGGCAAGTTCGCACGGGCCCCGCAGGGTTTCGCAGCTCGACTTACCCTACGTCGCGAGACATGCATATGATAATTATGTGCACATATTTTAATAGGTGCGATCATACCAGCACTAATGCACCGGATCCCATCAGAACTCCGCAGTTAAGCGTGCTTGGGCGAGAGTAGTACTAGGATGGGTGACCTCCTGGGAAGTCCTCGTGTTGCACCTCTTTTTTTTTTTTTTTTTTTATGTCGTGCCTACCCTCGTTCTTTAAACGGCACTATCTTGAATAGTTTAGCTAAAGCGAGTCTCAATGACCTCATTTTAGGCAAGCTCGCACGGGCCCCGCAGGGATTCGCACTCGACTTACCCTACGTCGCAAGACATGCATATGATAATTATGTGCGCATATTTTAATAGGTGCGATCATACCAGCACTAATGCACCGGATCCCATCAGAACTCCGCAGTTAAGCTTGCTTAGGCGAGAGTAGTACTAGGATGGGTGACCTCCTGGAAAGTCCTCGTGTTGCACCTCTTTTTTTTTTTTTTTTTTTTTTTTTTTTTTTTTTTTACGTCGTGCTTGCCCTCGTTCTTTAAACGGCGCTATGTTGAATAGTTTAGCTAAAGCGAGTCTCAATGACCTTATTTTAGGCAAGCTCGCACGGGCCCGCAGGGATTCGCAGCTCGACTTACCCTACGTCGCAAGACATGCATATGATAATTATGTGCGCATATTATAATAGGTGCGATCATACCAGCACTAATGCAACGGATCCCATCAGAACTTCGCAGTTAAGCGTGCTTGGGCGAGAGTAGTACTAGGATGGGTGACCTCCTGGGAAGTCCTCGTGTTGCACCACTTTTTTTTTTTTTTTTTTTTTTTTTTTTTTTTTTACGTCGTGCTTACCCTCGTTCTTTAAACGGCGCTATCTTGAATAGTTTAGCTAAAGCGAGTCTCAATGACCTCATTTTAGGCAAGTTCGCACGGGCCCCGCAGGGTTTCGCAGCTCGACTTACCCTACGTCGCGAGACATGCATATGATAATTATGTGCACATATTTTAATAGGTGCGATCATACCAGCACTAATGCACCGGATCCCATCAGAACTCCGCAGTTAAGCGTGCTTGGGCGAGAGTAGTACTAGGATGGGTGACCTCCTGGGAAGTCCTCGTGTTGCACCTCTTTTTTTTTTTTTTATTTTTTTTTTTTTACGTCGTGCTTACCCTCGTTCTTTAAACGGCGCTATCTTGAATAGTTTAGCTAAAGCGAGTCTCAATGACCTCATTTTAGGCAAGCTCGCACGGTCCCCGCAGGGATTCGCAGCTCGACTTACCCTACGTCGCAAGACATGCATATGATAATTATGTGCGCATATTATAAAAGGTGCGATCATACCAGCACTAATGCACCGGATCCCATCAGAACTCCGCAGTTAAGCGTGCTTGGGCGAGAGTAGTACTAGGATGGGTGACCTCCTGGGAAGTCCTCGTGTTGCACCCTTTTTTTTTTTTTTTTTTTTTTTTTTTTTTTTTTTTTTTTTACGTCGTGCTTACCCTCGTTCTTTAAACGGCGCTATCTTGCACAGTTTAGTTAAAGCGAGTCTCAATGACCTGATTTTAGGCAAGCTCCCACGGGCCCCGCAGGGATTTGTAACTCGACTTACCCTACGTCGCGAGACATGCATATGATAATTATGTGCGCATATTTTAATAGGTGCGATCATACCAGCACTAATTCAGCGGATCCCATCAGAACTCCGCAGTTAAGCGTGCTTGGGCGAGAGTAGTACTAGGATGGGTGACCTCTTGGGAAGTCCTCGTGTTGCACCTCTTTTTTTTTTTTTTTTTTTTTTACGTCGTGCTTACCCTCGTTCTTTAAACGGCGCTATCTTGAATAGTTTAGCTAAAGCGAGTCTCAATGACCTCATTTTAGGCAAGTTCGCACGGGCCCCGCAGGGATTCGCAGCTCGACTTACCCTACGTCGCGAGACATGCATATGATAATTATGTGCGCATATTTTAATATGTGCGATCATACCAGCACTAATGCACCGGATCCCATCAGAACTCCGCAGTTAAGCGTGCTTGGGCGAGAGTAGTACTAGGATGGGTGACCTCCTGGGAAGTCCTCGTGTTGCACCTCTTTTTTTTTTTTTTTACGTCGTGCTTACCCTCGTTCTTTAAACGGCGCTATCTTGAATAGTTTAGCTAAAGCGAGTCTCAATGACCTCATTTTAGGCAAGCTCGCACGGTCCCCGCAGGGATTCGCAGCTCGACTTACCCTACGTCGCAAGACATGCATATGATAATTATGTGCGCATATTATAAAAGGTGCGATCATACCAGCACTAATGCACCGGATCCCATCAGAACTCCGCAGTTAAGCGTGCTTGGGCGAGATTTGTACTAGGATGGGTGACCTCCTGGGAAGTCCTCGTGTTGCACCTCTTTTTTTTTTTTTTTTTTTTTTTTTTTTTTTTTTTTTTTTTTTTTTTTTTTTTTTTTTTTTTTTTACGTCGTGCTTACCCTCGTTCTTTAAACGGCGCTATCTTGCACAGTTTAGTTAAAGCGAGTCTCAATGACCTGATTTTAGGCAAGCTCCCACGGGCCCCGCAGGGATTTGCAACTCGACTTACCCTACGTCGCGAGACATGCATATGATAATTATGTGCGCATATTTTAATAGGTGCGATCATACCAGCACTAATTCACCGGATCCCATCAGAACTTCGCAGTTAAGCGTGCTTGGGCGAGAGTAGTACTAGGATGGGTGACCTCTTGGGAAGTCCTCGTGTTGCACCTCTTTTTTTTTTTTTTTTTTTTTTTACGTCGTGCTTACCCTCGTTCTTTAAACGGCGCTATCTTGAATAGTTTAGCTAAAGCGAGTCTCAATGACCTCATTTTAGGCAAGCTCGCACGGGCCCCGCAGGGATTCGCAGCTCGACTTACCCTACGTCGCAAGACATGCATATGATAATTATGTGCGCACATTTTAATATGTGCGATCATACCAGCACTAATGCACCGGATCCCATCAGAACTTCGCAGTTAAGCGTGCTTGGGCGAGAGTAGTACTAGGATGGGTGA